>NC_061111.1:28410519-28421863 GCF_002878395.1 Capsicum annuum
AATTATACCAAAATAATAAGTAAGGGACATGTACAAACCCATATCCAACCATCGATTGAACACCAAAAACTATACAATTACTAAACCATGAAGGCAATTCGTAAGACCATCTCTTATTAAACCTCTCAGTTACCCAACAGAACTATAGGTATATATCTACCAAATATAACTTTTAAGCCTACCACTTATATACCTGCGGTCTGATCTATCCATCAAAAGATCTAGCACCCTCTATTATTTCCAAAGTATTTTCACCACCTATTCCTTTCTTAACTATTTCTCATAACAACGACCTTACCGCACCTTCCAAAACCATACCTCTAGTAGTAACCCTTGACTCTACCCCACTTAGGGACTTCTACACTTCTTGATTCAAAACATCACCATGCACTCAAAGCCACTACCACCCTAGGAAAAAAAGAAGAGTCATTTAAGGGACCAAATTACAAGAATTATCCATGCCACCTAAGGCAATACAAAGGCCCTTAAAATAAGACATGGCACCATAGGTACGAAATACTTCATAGTCGCCACCTAGACCATAAATGAAGAAACATCCCAACCAAACCAGACCATAAAAGGAGTCCTTAGATTGGATATCGAGAGAAACACAACCACACATACCATGAGTAGTGTAATGTAAAGTCAAAACTCATATTTAGGGAACAAGGAGAATTCAAAATGCGAACCTTAGGCATCCGTGATATAAGAATGCGTACAACACTAGTAGAGTACCAAGATAGAAGAGAATCACTGGGATATGCAACTCGATCATCCCTTGAAGTCCACCACTAAAAAGAATTCTATATTAACCACCAACCTTTATCCTATTTTATCTACGAGCACAATACTTACACTAATGAGTGTCACCGAAGACTCATACCAGGGAAGCTTGGTTCTCATATACCCAAAACCTTATTCATCCCAATGCTACCTAGATCCCCAATATAGACATACAAAACTATGAGACCAAATTAACTCCAAGGTTTCTAATTAAACCAAAACTACTCAAAATAAAAACATAGCAAGCAAGGCCTTTTCAAAATCATTTGAATTCAACCAAACCAATTCATGTTCCCTTAACCATTTATGCAATGCAAAGATTCATGAATAGTTAAACTATGTGATAAGATTATATTAAAATTTTACAAATAATTTTTAGGACATATAATTTCCAAGACCAAAACCAGGTAATTGAGGAATCCATAGTACCCTGAAATTCATTTACTATTCCCATGCATCCCACAATGATCATAAGCATTGATAATGCATCACAATCCATGGAAAATCAATTAAATTGGTAATCATGTCAAAGCCCTCAATTATACCAAAACTCATATCCAAAACCATGAATTCAATAATTATTTTCATGCTAAAAGAAAAATACACAAGTATAGGGACAAAGATAGCTACGAGCTCCATGATCTAACCCATCCAATGACCAGACCACCAACCTACCAAATTACCCCCACAATTCTCGCGTTGCTATTCCCAAGCTAACATACTCCTTTTATCAACATATAAGATCCACACTTAGTGTCTATCAACCACTTTACATGACTAGCAAAGTACCCCATACAAAATGGAATATACATATAAGGTCCACCCCATAAAGAGAACACTTCTAATTCCTTATTCAACCACTGACAACCTATCCATTCCTAAGGAAAACCATTCCCCTGATGCATGAAAGAGCGAAACACTCCACAGAGGAACATTAAGACTGATGAAACCTTCATCCAAGAGATCACTTAATTTCTCCTTAAGATCCTTTAAATCCACCAAAACCATTCTATAGAGAAAGGATAGGAATTAAGACCAATGTATGAAATAAAACCAATCCCAATCCTACCTCCTATTAGAAAGACACCATGAGGTTCATCAAGAAGACCTCAGGAAATTCATCCACCACCAAAATCAAATACAGGGAAAGACCTTCCGAGTCAGCATCTTTAACCCAGACTAAATGATAATTGAGACACCCCTTTAGAGAATAATCTCCAAGCTCTAAGATATGATATATCCTTTCTAATAATAGCTAGGGAATGAAACCGCCCTCCTTTTCCATGACCGACTCACCATAGAGCCTAAATACAACCTTTACAAATTCAACAGCCTAATGAGGTAAAGCATGAATGCAACTAATCCATACCTGTAATGCCCTGAATCTGGTACCCAAAATGCTACATGGTTCTCATTTATGGGGTCATTTTTCTAGTTAGTGGGTTGAGTCGTAAGGATAACAGTGTTGAGGGTCCTAGTCATTGTCCTGGTTATGACTCATGGTCATGATTCATAAGGTATATGTACGAGTCAAGGGGTTGACTCGTAACCAAAGATGATGTTTTTCCATCTTTTAAGTTGGGGGAACTTTAGGCATTTCCCACCCAAGACCCTTTAGACCGCACGTCCATAAAACACTTTTGGGGTATTCATTCAACACTTTAACAGATTAAACATTCTCTCTAAATCCTCTCAATAAAGTCAATTTAGGGTTTTACCGATTTGATCTTCTAAGGGATCAAGGGTAGATTTATCTCTATAAATCTTCGTGATTCAGGCATGATACTCTTCCCTGATTGTTATTTTGCAAAGGCATGTGATTTAAAGTATTGTTCATAAGATCATTGTTTGGTTTTGAAAACTAAGATTGGGGTTTTGAATGTTGTGAACTGAATAACGTTTCTCATGGTTTATATATATGATTTTCATGCTTTTAATATGGTTTTGAACTTATAGGTGCATGCGTATGGTGAATGAACTAGGGAATTGTGATTTTCCAAAACTTATGACATGAATTTATTATAACCCCAAATCCGTAATGTGAAATTGGTTTTTAGTTATGAGAACTGTGGGAATTTGTAAAAATTGACTAGTCTTGAACTATTGCCTGATGTAAAGATTTAAAATATAATGGGATGATTTAATGAACAAAGGGGGTTGGTGTTCCCCAATGTGTATTAGTGAAAAAAGGGAGTTGCTCTCCCAAAGCTAAATGGAAATTTTTTTGGTGATGTATTACCTTGAAAGTGTAGTTTGTATAATGATACCAACAATGTATGCCTTAAAGTGTATTGTTGTTCACTGAATGGGAATGTGGGACAATTGTTTTAATTGGGCTTTAATAAGGGTTGTGTAGCTGAGTCGTGAAAGTACAGGCTCGAGTGACCAATACTGGAAACGACATTTACCGACACAGGGCTCAAAGTGACTAGGGAGGTTTGAGATCCCTTATTATTATTTCATGATTAGAGAGGTTCGAGTTCCCCATAAATCATTATATTATTTGGTTGCTTAAGTGACCTTCATATATGTTGGATGGTTAGAGTCCCCCATGTGTATATATATGAGATTATTCTCCAGTTCGTATGGCTACACACTGTGGCCTGACCAGGGGTGAGAGTTTTGGATGATATAGCCTATCGGTACTATTATATTACGGTTGATATACACAATCCATGCTAGGGTTTTCAAATGCATGTTATCCTTGTTCCCTATCCCGTCATATGATATATATATATTTATGTTTATGAATTTGACTATGTGTACTAGATTTGAATGATTTTAAATTGTTGATCATATTATTATGTTATCCTTACAGTCAAGTTACATGCTAGTGTTCACGCTGCTAACTGACTTTGGATGCCATGTGGTGCAGGAAATGGTCATACTTCTACTCCTCCTGCTCAGTGACTTGGATTCAAGATCAGCTAACGAGTCAGATTGATGTTGTGAGCTTCCATACTTCAGAAGACCCCATTTCATGTTTATGGTTTCCTTTAAATTTTGACTATTCCTTTGGATTTGGTGTTTGTCTATGTTCAGGGGCATGTCCCAACTGGATACTCTTTATGTTTTATTAGAGACTTTGTCAGATTACTATTGGCATAGGTGGTGTCATTATTAGTATCGGTGTTGGTATTGCCATTGGCAATGGCATTGATACCGGTATCGGTTGGTTTTGGGTTGTAGATGTATTTCAATGACTTTAAATTAATATTCCCTTATCTTATTATATGTTCAAAATTCATCCTACTTTGGAGTGTGGTGTGTTTGGTTTGGTTAGGTACAGGGGGTGATCTCTAGTCTGTATGGGACTTGAGATACCCATCATGGCCAGGCCCTGGTTTGATTTATGACATAATTATTTGTGTATTTATCTGAAAAGGAATATAATGAGTTCTTTAATACTGAACAAGTAAGTAGATATCTCTATCAGTAGCCTCAACTGCATAATCCCTACCATCAACTCATGTGTTATGGACTCTGGCACTTTTGATCATATTTTTGGTGATAAATCACTTATATCAAATATTGTTTATTCAGTCTCTTCCATCTCTCAATTTAGAAAATGCTAACCAAACAAAAGAAAAGGAGTTTGACAAGATAATCCCCATCCTTTATCACTTTAAATTCTTCTCTTTATGTCCTTGGTTGTCCTTTTGATTTTGCATCAGTCAGTAATTTGTTGTGTGCCCCAAATTAAGATACATTATTTCTTGAGGACTCTTTGATCATGCATGACCGTAGTATGGCACACACAATTAGTGTAGGGTTTGAATCACAAGGCCTCTACTACCTTAGCTCACCTAACTCCTCCATAGTATGTCCAATTACAGATTCTAAGAGAATAATACACAAATGTTTGGTACATCCTAATTTGTTTAAGTTAAAAGATGGTGGATAGTTTTTATAGTCTATCCACATAGATTGTGAGTCAGGAAAACTTGGGATACATACTCGAACTGCATTTTAGCATAGTATTGGGAATTTATTATGACCCGAACTGGGGCCCTGGCTGTGACGGGCATCTGAAACCAGCCTAGGCATAAGATAAACCCTTAGCCTTATCTCATGAGCATAGTAATATAAGGAAATTACCGAAGCCAACCAATTGAATAAAAGAAGTTTAATGAAATAGAGGATCAAGTCTGTAAGTCAAAACCAAATCCAACAAAATAACAACCTAATACTGCCTTCAAAGCCTCTAACTATAGAAAATCAACTGGGTCGAGACAAGACCCCAACTATGCCAAAAGAAAGATGCAAAAAATTAAAGAGAATAAGTGAAAAGTAAAAGTACCTTTCGAATAATGGGGGGCTCACCACTTCTCACCAGTTGTTCAATAGGATAAGATCCACCTAATGCTATATATAGTCACAAAAAACTTCCTCCAAACCTATATCATGAAATAATGTAGCATCCAGGATAGTAAGTACAGCGAGTACTGGCATGCAATCCAGGAAAAAAGATAAATATACATTTACCAAAAGAATCGGTCATAAATCACATGTCCAACAACTATAAAGATAATAAAATAAATGGGACAAGGGGACAAGGAACATTTAACCATAATTGTTTCAAAAAATTTATCCTGAACGATGTAGCTTACATCGACGTGAAGTCACCCATGGGCTATATAGTTCCTATTCCACCCACAGAGGGTCGTCAATCTATGTTAGCTACATGGACTGAGGATTAAGGTAAAGTCACCAATAGTCAATACCTACCAAAAAAAATAAGTGTGTACTACTGCGCGAAATAAGCACACAGTGGTCATAGATCCCCAACATCAGTAAAGCTGGTTTCAAGTGTTGATCACAAGGAGTACACATTCTCAGTGAAGGTACACAATTCCCATTAAGCCCAATTAATAAACCTACACATTCCCATTAACCATGGAGTTTTCCACTAAGACATCCCCAAATTTTGTATCGTTATACCAAGACTTGAAAGACATCCATATAATTCTATACCATTTATGTTTAACAATTCAAAATCGAAATTTCTAAGTATTCAATACAATGTAAACCATTTTCCATTAATTCTATGCAATGTTTCAAAAGGGGAGTTAAACAATATAAAATCTCCATTAAGATCCAAGTTATGAAATAGGTTTAGCTTCACATCTTTGTGACATGACCCAACCTAGGGCCTTGTCATAATGGGCATCCCATGTCCAACTTGGACCGGAGACCATCCTCGTTACCCAATCTAACCTCCATCTGCCTTCCCTGAGTTGGATGAATTTCAAACATATAACAAGATAGTGTAACTAGACAAGGACTAACTTTAGGATAGGTATATTCCTAGACCAACCCTACCAAGTCATCCCATCTATCGAACCGTACCAACCAAACCACAAAGCCAAACCAATACCAAACCAAGGGCCATAAACTAGGCCATAACCAAATGAGTTCCAAAACATAATATGATTAATCCAAAAATGAAATACGATGGAACATCCAATAATATCGTCAATAGGTTCAGCCCCAATACCAATACCAATGCTAAGGTTGACACTAATATCGACCCCTCATATTCCAACACATAGCAGTACCACAAATCCTCTAACCAAAAAATACCAAAATCTGGTTGGGATATTTCCCCAACCATAGCCAAAGCCAATATCCCAAATAAGTCAAAGTGTGAAATAACTTTCGTTAAATAGAACCTTTTGAAATGATGGAAGCTCACCACATCAATCCAAATACTGACCCCGAAGTTTGAATCGCTATGCGAGAGAAGTACAATGGCCAGTTCCTTCATTGCATGTGGATACAATGCCCGAAGACGGGTTAGCAAGTGAACGCTAGAATGAACTCAAATAATGATAAGATAATTTCATTTATAAAACTAAGTAACAACATATCCATATGCATACAACCATACACATATATACATAACCATGCCGAGAAAAGGGATGGTGTTTAGCATTCCATTTAAAACCTCTACTTGGGTTGTGTAGATTTGGCATCCTAAACCACCCACGGGCTATATGGGTTCCGCTCCCCCTACTGAAAGAGCCCTAGTGCATGAAGCTACACGATTAGGGAAGAAAAACTGGGATGACTAGTGCGTCCCCTAAATCTATAGTGTGACATCATGGACACGGTCTCTAGGACCAAACCTCACATTGGCAAATAGGAGTTTCAAGTTTAGATCCCCCAAAACCTCTACCTTCCACGGTTTTTATATATATCCCTTCTTTAAGCCCGATTAAAATTTTCCAACCAAACCATTATTCCATTAGTATTAACAAAGGCTATTAGTAGTGATATCGTCATACCAACAATAACTTGCACGTATTATTCTTAGCCAATCCTTAGGGGATTTCGATTTTCCCCATATGATTTCTAATTAACCCAAACCATGGCCACCAGGGCTTTTCAACCATTTAAATCCATTTAAACCATTCATATTATTTAGGGTTGCATTATCAAGTTTAAACCATCCATAAGTTCCATTGAAAAACCAATACTATAGTGAAAACATTGTTAAAGGCATTTTATCAAACACATTAGGGGCATAGTATTTCAAAAATCAAAGTCTATTACCAAAGAACCATTCCTATGACACCAATTATCAAAAACCACCATTAATGCATATAGAAGCATAATTAAAAACATGGAAAAACATAACCAAGCATTTATAACCAAAACCCCCAATCATATTTGAAACCCAAAATCATGCAACATTTAAATCATGAAAACATTGTATAAACCCATGCCTTTAGTTGGAACTAACATGAGGGAAGAGAACATACCTTAAACCAAGATAATCATGGAGAAAAATCACCATGATAAGCCCCAATTTACTCCTTAAGATGAAACTGAAGCTTCCTTTTCCCAAGAACTCTAGAGAGGATTTTAAAGTGTTTTCCAAGTGTTTAAAAATAGAATAATTGGGTAAATAACCTTCCAAGTGCAATATAAGTCGTGGGACCTTATCAGTATAAGTGGGGAAATCTCCAGATTATCCTCACTTAAACTACATTAAATTCCCGTCATAGGGTACGACTGACCATTACGAGTTGTACCCATCTTGTACGACTGGTACTCACCCTGAGTACCCTAGGCTTTTCCACTTGGAACCAACCCTGTCCAATGTATAACACCCCTAAACCCAAGTCGTATTTAAGTATGCGAATGGTACCCATAAACCATACCCCTAGCAGAATTGAATCCAGAAGGTTTGAACACTGATTACCATATAAGTCTTAGGTACGACTCGTACCCTGGCTTAAGGCATATGGTGAGCCACTCATACTTAGATCCAACTTAAGTTACCAAGTTTAAGGTTAAGTGAAATAACCAAACAACTCATACCTAACTATATAACTCTTACCATGCAAATAGTACCTATTCTAGTAAGTACATCCATCCCACCAGCCAATACCGATCAGCATAGGACCAGACCATACCACCCATACCCAAGTGTACGACTCGTTCCCCTAAGTCCTATCTTTCCCAGAAACCAGAAATCAAGGAAATATTCTAAGGTCCAAAAACCAGGGTGTTTCAGTCTCCCCTACTAGGAATATTTGTCCCTGAATGACGGACAAGGTTAGGGTAATCAAATGTATGAGTCATTTGCATTATAAAATATATTTTCAATCTTTAACAAAGTTTGAAAACAAAGAGGAAAAGATATTAATCTTTCCTTTAATAAACTTAGAAAATAAAGATGTGTTGAAGACAAATACCTTCCGCACAAATCCAAAGAGCAAAAAATAGATGTAGATACTTGGACTACTTGTCCTCCTCTGCTTCACATGTAGCTTCTTCCACCTAATGGTTCTGCCACAGAACATTAACTTAAGCCATATCCTTGGTTCGCAATCGACGAAACTGCTTATCTAAGATCTCAATCGGGACCTCTTCATAAGATAGAGAGTCCGAGATACCCAACCCCTCCAAAGGAACAATTGAAGAAGGATCACTAAGACACTTTCTCAACATGGAGACATGAAATATTGAATGAATGGAGTTCAAACTAGAAGTCAACTTCAATTCATAATAAATATTTCCAACCCTCTAAGATTATCCAAGTGGTGAATATCTATCACCAATTCCCTCTTTCCTTCTTCCACATGAGCCAAACTTCCCATGGATAACCTGCTAAGATCATAAGTAACCACGTTAGCCTTACCTGGGTGATAGTGAAGACTCATGTGATAGTCTTTGGGAAGCTCCAACTATTTTTTCTTATCATAGAAGCTATCCACATCACTCTATACAGATAATACCACCAGATTTTCAAAGAAAAAACTACCGCCAACAACTCCAATTCATGAGTGGGATAAATCCTCTCATGTACGTTCAACCGTCTAGAATCATAGGCAATCAACTTCCCATGTTGCATCATAACACAACAAGTCCCACCCTAGATACATAACATAAATGACAAACCCCTCACTACCCTCAGGCAATGTCAAGACAAGAGGTGAAATTAGCTTATCTTTGAACTTCTCAAAACTTCTCTCACAAGCATCTGACCAAGAAAAAATTACCTTTTTCTTAGTCAGCTTAGTCAAAGCAGCAACTACCTTAGAAAATCTCTCCATAAATTACCAATAATACCTAGACAAACCCAAGAAGCTCTGAATGTCGGTTGGAGTCGTGGGTTTTGGCCACCTTTTAACTACAACCATTTTTTTGTGGATCCACCATGATCCACTCACTAAAAATACTATTGCCAGGAAAAGTCACAGAATTCAACCAAAACTCATACTTAGAGAACTTGGCATACAACTGTTATTCCTTAAAGGTCTACAATACCGGACAGAGGTAATTAGCATGATCTACCTCACTTTCAGAATAAACAACAATGTCATCAATTAACACAATAAGGAAAAGATCCAAGAACTACCTAAAAACCCTGTTCATCAAGTCCATAAATGTCGTTAGGGAATTAGCCAAACCAAATGACATCACCAAGAATTCAAATTTCCCATAATAAGTATGAAAGGTTGTGTTAGGGATATCCTCCTCCCTAATCTTAAGTTGATGACCCAGACTGAAGATCTATCTTAGAAAAAACTTAGCACCTTTCAACTAATCCAAGAATTCTTCTATCCTTAGAAGAGGATACTTGTTATTGATCGTTACCTTATTTAACTGCCGATATTCAATCTATATCCGAAGGGAACCATCCTTCTTGTGCATGAACAATACAGATGCCTCTCACGGGGATACACTAGGATAAATAAAATCCTTATCTAGAAGATTCTTAAGTTTCTCCTTAAGTTACCTAAACTCAGTCGGAGCCTTTTTATAAAGAGGAATGGATATTGGACGAGTGTCCAAAACCAAATCAATACCAAACTCTAATTACATATACGAAGGAACACAAGGAAGTTCATTCGGAAACACCTCAAGAAACTCATTTACCACCAGAACTAACTATAAATAAGGACCTTCTGAGTTAGAATCGTTTACCCAAATGAAGTGATAAAGATAATCTTTAGAAATTAACCTCTAAGCTCTAACTTAAGAAATAACCCCCCCAGGAGCTACGGAACAACCCTCTTACTCTATAATTGATTCACTAGGAAACCTAAAGACAACCTTACTGGTCCGAAAATCCAAGGATGCATAACAAGAGTTTAACCAATCCGTCCTTATAATAATATCAAAATCTATTCATATCAAGTTCAAACAGATCCACCAAAGTCTTCCTACTACCAAAAGATACCACACCCCTTATAGAATCTCTTAGCAATAACTGAGTCACTTATCGAGGTAGAAATAGAAAAAGATCTAAAAAAACCTTAGGATCAAAACCAATACGTACAACCACAAATGGGGTCACATAAGAAAGAGTGGACCCCGAGTCAAGCATACAATACATGTCATTAGAAAAGAGTTGTAATGTACGAGTAATTACATCAGGGGATGCCTCATATTTTTGTCGAGATACAAGAGCATACAACCTATTCCGACCAGTGTTGATACCAGAAGTAGGAGTAGGCACCAGATCCATGCCACTAGTCGAAGGAGCAGAAGATGAAGAAACTGGAGCTTTGACTACTCCAGAAGCTCCCTTACAAACAGGACAATTCTTAAGCATATGGCCTGGCTGGCCACATTTTAAACATTTTCCCCTTACTTTGGAGGTGAGTGGCATGATCCTCCTCACTTTTGGAGTACACCAAGAAATCATCAATAAGGACTATGATGAACAAATCCAATAACTATCTAAACACTAGATTTATAAGGTCCATAAAAACTGCTGGAATATTAGTCAATCCAAATGAGATAATCAAGAATTTATAGTTTCCATAATTGGTTTGAAAGGAAGTCTTAGGAATATTATCCTCCTTAATCTTTAATTGGTGGTAACCTAAATAGAGATCTATTTTAGAGAAACACTAGCACCTTGTAGCTGATCAAAGAGAAATCAATCCTAGGAATAGGATACTTATTTTCCATGGTGACCTTATTCAACTGATGGTATTTTATATACATCTAGAGAGAACTATCTTTCTTTCATATGGAAAGCATCGGAGTACCCTAAGGAGAAATACTAAAATGGATAAAACCCTTATAAAGAAGTTTTTTT
>NC_061111.1:28424863-28456030 GCF_002878395.1 Capsicum annuum
AAGGAGAAATACTAAAATGGATAAAACCCTTATAAAGAAGTTTTTTTAACTGCTCCTTTAACTCTTTCAACTCTGTTGGAGCCATCGTATATAGTGGAATAGAGATAGGACGATTATCAGGTAGAAGATCAATCAAAAAATCTACCTCTCTATCCAGAGGATTCCCAAGAAGATCATTGAGAAAACCTAAAAAAAACTCATTAACCATTGTAGTGGACTAAAAGAGGGGGACTTTTAGAGCTGGAATATTTAACCCAAACTAACTACTACAAACACCTGTTACATATCAAGTTTTTATCTCTAAGATAAGATATAAACTTCCCTTTAGGTAAAAAGGAACACCCTTTCTATTCTAACATCGATTTGTTGCTAAAACTAAAAGTAACCTTTTGAGTTCTACAATCCAAGGTAACATAGAACGAGTGAAACCAAACCATACCCCAGATTACATCAAATATAGCATATAAATCTCTATAAAATCTAGCACTGTCTTTTAATAAAAAATGGACATGACACAAACCCTATAGTTTTTTCTAGTAACAATGGAGTCACCTACTGGGGTGGAAACTTAGAAAGGATAAGAAATACTATCGGGACCAAAATCAAAGTGTACATCCACGTAATGAGTCACATAAGAAGGGGTGAAGTCGAGATCAGAAAAGCAATAAATATTATAGGAGAAAAGTTGTAACATAGCAATGACAACATCTAGGAGTGGTTAAAATTTTTGATGAGTTGAAAGGGAATATAGGCGATTTTGACCAATTCCCATGCCTGAAGAAGCACCCTTAGTAGACAAAGTTTAAGAAGTAGTAGTTAGAGCCTTACTAGCCCCAGATGCACCCCTAGATAAAGGACAATCTCGCTGAATATGAGTAGTCTAACCATAATTGAAGAATAAGTTCTTTTCCAATTGAAAAATCCATGTCGAAGCTTCCCATAAAAATGACAAGAAGAGCAAGGTGGGGCTGAATGGGCTCCATTGGATTAAGACTAGGCACCAGATGCACTAGTACCATTGATAGGCTAGAAAAATCGATTACCTAAACGCTTAGGGTTGAGAGAAATAACTGACAAATAGACTTTCCCTAAGTCTTCTTCTTGAACCATTTCGTACCCTATTTTCCACGAGTCTGCTAGCTCACACTCTGCTATGCATACTTAGTCTTCTTACTCTACCTTCCCCCATTTTAACCTATTTTTCCTTCTCATCCTCTACCTGTTTTATATAAACCACTAGTCTTGATATATCTATGTTACTATTGAGCTATGATACCCTAAAATATTTAGCTCTAGACACCCCCTATGGGGTAGGCTACTAAATTAGATTTTCAGCACTATTGATGTTTCCTTAATCTAATATCATGGCATGAAGTTGTGACATTTAGTTTATGGCACTATTAAACTGCTAGCGCTACTGGCTCAGTCAATGAATTGTTATTAAATGTAACGAGTCATGGCCAAGACTCATGGCCATGGCTATAAATATTTAATAAATTTTCAGTGATAACAACTCTATCCTACAACTTATTATCAGTGAAAACAAGTCATTAGAGAGTACCCGTTGTCACAACAGTAAAAAGCCAAGTAATTTAGCTTTTAACTAAGACTCTTCATAATGATTCATTATCAGATCTAATAATTTATTAGGAAGGGATTCATTTTCATAATAGAGAAGACTCAAAACTCAGATCCTTAGGTCATGACTCAGACCACAACTCATAACCAGTCATTCCTAAGTCATGACGACTGTATCCTAAACATTCCTGCCCATTTTTAAAAAGGATTGTTTAGTTTTAGTTCCCACCCTTTTAACTCTAAAACCACATCATTTAGGCTTCCCCAAGGATAAAGTATAAGCCTAAAATTCCCCAATTCCTCTAGTAGTTGTAAATTCCATCAATAGAAAAAAAATAGGCAATTTTTCTTCTCAAATAGCAGCTAGGGTTCCTCAAGTTTAAGTACAAGTTCCAATAAAATTCTTCAAGAAATTCCCCTTTAGGTGTGTGGGATTTCATCAATGGGTCCCTTTTACCCATTGAGTCCTAAAAACTTCAAAAATCCGCAAGTCCACTTTCCCTCAAGTTTGGGTTCTAGTTCAAATAAGAAGTTTCTTTAATTTACTCACTTTACATTGTAATTTAACCATGAATACTTATGTAACACCTCTAGAATACCTCCTTGAAGTGACACAGTGCTTATAACCACAAGTGATCCTAAGCTAACCTACTATATTGGCATAATTCATGAGCAATTGAATAAGTAGATAAAACTATAAACAATTAGCATAAGAGGTGTCTTTAGCTGAACTTGTTCAATACGATACAGTGGTTATACAAAGGAAACTAAAATTGAATACATCAACTTTGACTGACTGTCTATGAAGACTCTACTAGTATTGACTATAGTTAGCTGGGACATGACCCTTAGCTATCCCTAGATTTTTTGTTTGACTCTAGCGCCATTTACTTGACTTTAGAATCTTTAACAACTTTTGGTTCGGTTGGACAAGCAATCACTAAAAACTCTTCACTACTAAGCTCAGCATTGACCACAAATCTTGGTTTCTCTTCTTGATTAACCTGTTCTTGGTAAGTGGGCAAGGTGATGGTATTTACAATATTTGTTTCCTTGCCCATTTCCTCTATCTTTTCAACCTCCCTTCAAAATGCCTCATTGGATTAATTCATGTCATGCACATTCTCCCCTATTGTAGTTACCTGATCCAAAATAGTAGAAGTATTACTTCAAAACTGTTGTACCCGACATGTTGTTCTTCCTTGATTTCATCATGAGACCTAACAAACTCATATGAAGAACTAGCATTTGGGTTAGCATAATAAGGGGAGGGGCATTTGGATAATCACTGCAATGTCCATCGCGACCACCACATAAAGAACAATCGTACACCCAATAAGATCAAGATGGTTATTCCATCTCTCCCCGAGGAGCATATCTACAATCTTTCCAAAAGTGGTGTCCATCACAATATGGGCATGGATCATCAAGATAGGATTTCTAACTACCAAAATCATATTTATCCCAAGATGTCATGGAGTAAAGTAAACCAAAACAAAAATCTACCTAACATAAGTAGCCAAAGAAAATTACAAACAATTATTTACAAGTTTGAGTTTAAGAAACCAAGATGAAATTCCAAACTAACTTAATATGCAAAATTATTCCCCGTCAATGGCGCCATTTGATTATAACACTCAACCTACAGGTTAATTTAGGTGCAAGGAGGTCGTCAGGGTTGAATCCATGAGGAACAATGTGAGTGGCAATCGAATTAGCTAAATTCAAACATAGAGTACAAGTATGTAAATAAAATAAGGGGTTTTGAAGAGTGTCAAAACTAATTTTTATCTATGGACTTTTAGAGGACTTTTTTGAGGCTATGAATAATTAGAGTATAATAAATTAAGCACGGATCTTGGGATTATGCTTTCCTAAGGGCAAGTTATGCATGAGAACATGATGATTCGGTGCAAATACCAATCATTGATGATGTGGTAAGCTAGGTTGAATGTCCTTGGACTAGTTAGTCAACATAGTCTCAAAGATGTCACTCATTGACCCTTTCGATACCTAATGAGTGTGTCGGTTAAAGTCACCCAATACCTCAATTAGGCACCCCTATTTCTAGGATGGTACCCAAGGCATAGTTAACCTCACAATCACTCTTTTGTCTAAGATAGTGAAAATTAGCAAACTATGCCATAAATTGTCTACCACTACCTTAGTTCCCATATCCCTTTTTCAAGGATGATGTGGTTTCCGAAATTTCACCCAAAACCCCTTTTTCAAGGATGGTTTTGGCTTTCAAGAGCTTGATATTTTCACCCACAAACCCTTTTCGATTTTTGTGGCTTTCACCCACGAATACCAACTAATTTACTCAAGCAATAGTAGAACCCACACCAACAAACTAGCATATACACAAATGAATCACAACACCTACATAAATGCACCCTATTCTAACATAATCCCAAGAGGAAGAGCTAGCTACACATAAGATTAATAAGCAAGATATACCCAATAATCTCCATTGATTGATTTATAAAAGGCCAAGTGAATGTTTTCAAACTTTGAACTTCAACAAATCTTCAAAGGGATTTAGATAATCCTTTACTTGGAAGAAACTCTAATGTATTCTTCACCCAAAATTAATACAATAATTTTCCTCAAAAAATGGAGACTAAGGAGTAGACAAAGTTCTAATAATTGGGAATTTTAGAATGATAATCCCCCAAAGAGATAGGGTTTGATTCTCTAAAGGGGAAATTTGGGAACAGTTGTGTGCATTTACATCTTTGTCTTCAGCTGTTTTTCCACTAAGTCGTGATCACAAGAGCTTATCCACATTTGCAACCACTGAGATAGCGGTCAAAGCCACATGATTATAGTATGTTGACCTGCTTCATTAACCGCAATCATGGTCTGAGGATGGTGATCGCGAGAACTCAGGATATGTTCTGCTTCAGGTCTTCAAACTGCATTTCTTTCCTTATTTTTATATTTCTTAGCTTGCATCCCCATATTTTCATCTCATTACCTCTGTTCCTGCAAAATATGGATATTAGTGTATTTAATTACAAATATGAATCACCTATTCATTTAAAACATGGTAATGTGAATGAATAATGAGTGTGAATGAGTGGTAAATTTACCACTCATCAACACCCCAAACTAAAAGGTTTTCTTATCCTCAAGCCACACTACATCTTACCATGAGAAAATGCATATTTATTCCCACATAATATGACCCAATGATCACAATGATGTCAAGCTTTGTTACTACCTCAAGTAGCTCTTCAAACATAAGCAAAGTTATTCTCCCGGCACCCCTCAACATACAAAACATTAAGTAAGGATGCTAAAGACTTCAAAGAACAAAAATGAAACAATTGTCGAAACTTTAGAAGTGACACACTGTTTGACCTCAACTACACTATACTCCTTTAGCCTCTCAGAAGATAATAGAATCACCCTCCTCAACTTGTTCACGTACCTCCTCACAAGAAACAAAATTCCACACACAAAGCTACCAAAGATGCAACAAGGAATTTAAGTGCAAAACTCTCTCTCCCTCTCAAGAACTCTCTATCTAACAAGTGTCATACCATAGGTTTGCCTCTATTTTCAATCTCCACTATAATGAAAGCAAATGGTTGGAGATCTCGAAGGGATTTTTGAGCTTGTAATATACCTTTGAGGTAGGGTAGGATATTATTTCACGTCAACATTGTTCATACCCTCCTTAAACATCTATATGACACTATTCCATCCAACTTTTGATCATGGGCCAATTATTTTTTTTTCACTCTTTACACATGTGCCTATAGTTTATTTCCTTGGTTCACCTATTTTCTTTTCATTTCTTTTTCTTGCACCCTTTGTGCTTCTATTTCCTTTGTTGTATCCTTTCCCTTTTTTTTTGAATTCATTTGTTCTTAATAATTAAGCACATAAACACTCACTAACAACTTCATGGCCCAAAATTACCTCTTCCAATCATCACCACACCCAACCTAGGTTTTTAGCCTCAAATTGCAATTTTAAGTTCAATGAGGCTAGGATTCAGAAGAGGGATAAGGATTGAAAGGCTCGCGGATTGCAATGTGTTTTCCAAAGAAAGATCCCAAGGTTCAAAGTGGGTGACTAGAGATAACATCTATGCACGCGTAGTATTTTTATGCTAAGTGGGCTTCTAATAAGGCAAGTTCTAGATGACAAAAGTATTCATGAGATTTAGACATAAACTCGTCGCACATGGCATGTGGACTCGCCAAGGAGGTTCAATTTCCTCTTATGTTAAAGACAAAAATAGAGTATCTAGCAATATTTACAAGACAAAAAATTTGGAGTCACAAAAAGAGAAAAAGTTTTGTTACAAGGTTGCTCACGTCCATGCCCTTGATTTTTGAAAAATTTTGACCGGAGGGGGGTGTTTTCTTTGTATTTGCACTATACACAATTTGCTAACCATGTCAACAACCTAAGCCTTCATCTCATATTTTGGCTTAAAATGGCAAATCAACCATATGGCTCCTCATACTTTGATAATGGAATGCATTTAATACCAAAACCATAATGCCACAGGTACTCAGACATCCTTTGCATGTGTGATCTCGATGCTACGAGTACTTAGACTTTTCCTGCATCCATGGATCAAACCCAATCACCATGATTTTTCCTTAAGAATGTTGTCAATCAATATATAATAGGGAAAAGCTCATCAGACATTGCCATAATCAAAATAAAACTAAGGTAAAATAAAAAATAAAAAATAAAAAACAAATGACTAATCAATGAAGTGTGGGCACCATTCAAGTAACCAAATGTAGCAATCCCAAAAGTAAAAATAAAGATTATCCAAAACATCATCAAAACAATATCAAAAACATCCAGAAATATATCAAACCAATACAAATCCAAGGACTGGAACCCAAAACCAAAAATCTAGCAGTGTCCTCACTACATATGCAATAAAGCAAGATAAAAGGGTGCTCCTTGAATCTCCATTAAGAACTGTTCTCCCCTATAGACTCTGCATCATCTCCACAATCATCAATATCAGACCACTCAGTAGGTTCCTCGTTATCAATCTCTACCTTGGAAAAAAGTAGTTTATCTCGGGGTTTCAAGACCTTTCATAGGCCCTTCACCCCTTTCTACATTTTGTTGAAGAACTTGTCCCACTTTTTCTCCCTCTTCTTCACCTTCTCACGGGAGTTCTAAATCTCCTGGTGAGACTCTACCAATGTTGAGTATACCCTCTCAAGTCTTACAATTGTGGCCTCTTACTTCTCCTGCTCCTCTTTTTGCTTCTCATACTCTAAGCAGGATACATAAGAATGATGCTTGGTGGATGACTCTCCTGGCCCTTGAGGAAATCCTGAAACCATCTTATTGATGACTTGAATATCCAAAACAACATCTTCTAAAGGCCCAATGGGGGATAGTCTACATGACTTGGACTCCTCAGCTGCCGACTTGCCCAAGTCAATCTTTTTTTTTTCTCTTACCGGGTACACCCTAACCTCGAATTTTAGTTTGGTAAATTAGGGTTCAAGGGCACACTAGTGTGTCATCTGGGTATTCCACCACCCCTTATCTCTTGCACATCATAATAATTAGAGAAAAGAATAAAAGATGTATACCACCACGATTTCTGTAGAACTTCATGTCCAAAATCACAAGATGACCAACATTCAAAGAAATATTATCCAGTATACAGGCAATCATACAAGTACGCATATCAGTAACTATGGTCAACTGTATCCAAAGACTAATCTAGCTGCAAATGATGTTAATCCATATATGTCCCTCAGTTGTGAAGTCATTCATATATATATGTGTAATGCCTCAAAAATGGGTCCCGAGATGTCACATAGTTCTCAAGACTACGAGTCACCTTCAGCTAACCCTGTAAGCCTTCTAGTAAATTGGAAGCTCATATTAAAGAAATATAGATATATAATTAAATCTAAAATATGGAATTCTGTCTGTGCTAAGTTGAAATTATATGAACATGATATCTGAAAATATCAGACTTAAATTTTGAATAATAAACACTAGAAATCTGAATCATAACTAGCAGTATGACAAGCTTCTACTACTAAATAACTAGAGAGCCATTGGGACAATTCCCCAGCTGACTCAAACTAACTGAAAAAATTACTGAAACAACTACTATAATAAACTAGAAAAGATGAATGACTGGGTCCCCAAATAATAAGGACTCACCAACTATCTCGATGTAGATGGAGATGCTCAAAATCACTCACGCTGTGGAAACTGAGCACCTGCACCTACATTATGAGACAATGTAGCACATGGACGTATATGTGGATTCGTACTTATGGATTGTACTGAGTATACGGTGGTGAATGCATAGGTCAAAAAATATCTTAACATTATTATAAATTTGTAAAAAAATGCATGCTAAGTGTAGATGATTCACATAAGCTTGAATAACTGAAAGCTAAAAATCACAATCATGAGTAATAAAGCATATTTTATAAATCTAGTGAGTTATGACTATTAATTCTAAAAGCTGTTCTGGTATTCTACCTTTAAATCATGTGGTTTAAGTTTAGGAAGGACTCACTTTTATATCTATAAACTGAAAGATAAAATCTAGTGGCTAATGTCTTTTGTAAAGCAAAAAATGAATAAAGTTGTGAGCCTTTATACTTAGTTTCAAAAAGCTTTTCTATTATTATTTAATCTTTTTTGTAGGCCGTAGGGAGCTTCTTCTAGTTGACATAAACCAAGTGAGCTAACATGGAGTCCAACGTCCAGTTCCCTTATGGTAAAACCTCATACTGGGGAAAGGTGTCATACTCTTGCCAAGGAGTATAACCTAATCTATGTGTTCACATCTGTAACTGTCATCCATATAGAAATAGAAATAATATTATAATTTGTACCTATGTTGGCTCATAGTTCTGAGGTATATAACATACCTAACTCAGTGCTAAATACTATTTCTTTTAATTTGTATGCTCATTCTGTTGGAAATCCACTTTTAAAGCTAGTATAAGGGTTTACAATGAAAATCTCTTGTGAATTTGTTTACTGTAAACTATAGTTAAATCTATAAAGTGAATTCCATATCTAAGCTGAGATCAAAAGATCAAATCTTTGTTCAAAATAAGAATATAAAAAATCATGGGATGCTTAAAAGCATAATCTTCGTGAAATAACAACATTCAAACTAGGGCTAATAACCCATGCATCAAATTCATGTCAAATCATCATAAAGTTCGTGCTTGACAATGAAATTATTGATAATTCAATTCTAAATCTGAAAATTAATGCAATGCACATAAAAATATGAAAGTAGACATGCAATACAACATCTAAATCTCTCAAACTCTCATAATCTTTAAATAGTAATAAGTGGGTACAAACCCTAAACTAAAATTCATATGATTTCATGTAAAAATCAACTTTAAAACTAATTATGGGCATAAGGATGAAAGGATTATATTTGTTCATAACCCCACATACCTTACTTGATGAATAATTAAAGAAGCTTGAACTTTGAGTTCTTATTTGTGCTCTTGAAGATTGATTCTTGAAGTTCTTGAATTGGAAATCTAGAATTTTGGGTTATCTTGAAAAAAAATGGTGTAATTTGGATTTGTTAAGGTTTAAGTTTTGAGGTTCCAGGGTTTCTTAGAGTGTAATTTGATGAAAAGTATGTATAATGTGCTTAGAAAAGGTTAAATCTTGTGTTTCATACGATTTGGGGGCTTGGGAAAAGACTAAATTTCCATTTGAAAAATTAAGTTCGAAAGTGACATCCCAATGTTGGGCCTCAGCGCGATGCGCCGTTATTGTGGTAGCTTACTGGAAAAAGGATGAGTTCCATTGTGGGGTCTGATGTGATGCGGTGTAATCACATTGCACCACTGGAAAAAGGACGAGTGCCATTTTGCACTCCACCACGATGCGGTGACTGTCCCATTGGGAATTTTACGTGATACATGAAAATCATGATGAGCTACTGGAAAGGGAGAATAGGAATTTAGTCTTCACTGCAACGCGGGCTAATCTTGGTTCTTTATTGGAAATCAGACAATTGCGATTCTGCACCTCACAGTGATGCAGTGCTCAACTATTTTTCACTCAAATTACCCTAACTTCTCAACCGAGTATTCGATTAAGGAAAAATTGGTATCGTTGGAAAGCTGATTCAATTATCTATAATTTGGTGGGTGTAGAACTGGAAAATTCCACATGTATCAATATTTATTCACTTTTAGAGTTTACCCTTTACTTTTTAGGAGCCAAACTAAGCTAGGAAAAATATGGGGTATTACAATATGTCCATTTATGAAGCCGCCCAAGAGACCTCCTTGCTTCGGCAAAGCTTCTTTGCCATATAGCTGTCAGGCTCAAAAACCTTAGCCTCAAAGTCAGTCATGTCTATATCTGGGATCTTACATAGATCATTTATTTTTTCCCCTCCAAAATGCACATTAATCCCCCAAATCCTGATGACAAGGTTTGCAAACGATGCGACTTTAAGGTTAGCATAGAACTCGTTCACACACTGCTCATTTTCATTGGAAGGGTCTGGGGTTACACAACTCCATCCAGTGGATACAAGTCTACCATGAAATGCCAAAAACTTTTTCAGCACTTTTTCCAAGCACATACCCCTTTTCGGGAGCAGCTTAGTCCTTGGTAGCTCATCATAGTATTGATTTTGGTATTCAAGAGTGAGGAATCAGGTTTGATCATAGTTATCCATCATAATTGGTATTCAAGAGTCAGGAATCAGGTTTGATCATAGTTATCCATCATAAAAACCTACAAAACATAAGGATAATACAAAGTTATTCATTAGCACCATTTACATGATTATACCTCACTATATTGTCCACTAAATTTCATGGAGTAGGTACTTGGTGGTCTTTGGACAAAAATTTGAAATGCAGGAATTTTTTATAGACTATGATTCAGTCTCAGTTATAGCATTCGCTACGACTTATCCGCGATCATGGTTGCCGCAATCCCATCTTCAAGACCATAACTGTGTGCCTCGAGCGCAGTCTCTATAACCGTTATCGCAGTACTAGAGACCAAACCATGCCAGTTTTGCAGAAGTTCAAAATTTCCATTTTTATAGCCAAAATACATTCCAAAATAAGAGTCAACCATTAGAAACCTGACACATTCTTTCTAAATGTTCGATCATACCTCCACAACGCAAGAATAACAAGTTATTGGCTAATTTAGAGAAATTTATTGGCCACTCAAAGCGCACCCTCAACTTTACTAAATTTCTCACTACTTAGGGTACTCAAGACTTCCCCATATGGGTGCACACCGTAACTAACAAATAGTCACCACACAAGTGTGATTCAATATTTATTGGGCAATGAAAAGCATAATTTTAGGCCCACATCTAGTTCAGGATCCCTAAGGCCTTTTATAAAAATTTAGAACATGAGCATTGAAGCACTTACCGGATGAGAGATACAGAAAGATGCAAATATGTCTTTGAAATGCTCTAAATATTTCCACAAATGGATAAAATTGTGAGAGCAAAGTTAGAGGGGGAGTGTGGGGAAATGGAAGACTGGTGATCTTTTAAAATTGATCCGACCATGATCACAATCGAGTGTCTGCTATTTTGGAATGCAGGTGGTTACGATTATGGCTCAGTGCCCGCGATTACTATAACAGAGGGAATTTTTGCACCTCTCTTTCCCCTGATCAGTCCATCATGTAAATATCCCACCTTTTCCCTTTCCAAATCATTATACACCAAAGTTCTACACACTCATGTATTAATAAATTGACAAAATTAAAATCTACCCTATCAAATTCAAAAAGAAAGGATATGGGCCACTTTTCATGGCGTGATGGGGTGCATTCTATCGAGCGCTTAGTTTAACGCCATGGCATGACACCTCTTTAACTACCTTTTGTGATTCTTCTAAGAATATTTAAATCTCCATCCCATCTTTCGTTCACTATGAATTAAATGGCAGAGGGACATAAAATTCAGATTTCCAAGATAAAACATGGTAGATGTGAGAACATGATGAGGAAGATTCTATATCGCAATTTGAAGACTTGAATATTTTACCCAACTTCAAATAAATATTCTAGTTTAGCTCTTTGGGTAATGGTGGGAGAGTCAATAGGCTACTAGTTAAGCATTGGAATTTGAGCTCGTTGGCCTTCAAGTATGGGGCTCCCACGTGCTCTTTTAGAATGTCCAACTCCAAAATATAGCAACGGTGCTCCTTCTTCCTATATTACTTCATTTTCTTAGGTAGATGAACTTTCATCATATCCTCTAAACATAATGTTGAAAATAATTTGAGTGAGTTTTATCCTTTGATTTTGGAACTACATCCTTATTCGCTTCTCTACCCCAAAATGAACTAGAGTCTTCCTAAGAGATTTGCTTGGCTTCTTCTTTTGACTCTTGTATCATTTCCTTGACTTTGGCATCTTCAAAAACTTTTTGTTTCATTTTTTGGTCAATCACAGAGGACTCTCCACTACCAAGCTCATCATTAACCACATAGCTTGGTTTCTCTTCTTGACTAACCTCTATTTGGGAAGTGAGCGACGTGATGGTATTTACATTATTTATTTCCTTGCCCATTTCCTTTATATTGGAAATCTCCTTTCCAAATGCCTCATTGGATTTATGAATGTCATGCACATTCTTCTCTATTGTAGTTACTTGATCCAAAATAGTTTAAAGCATCGCTTCAAAACTATTGTCCTCGGCATATTGTTCTTCCTTGATTTCATCGTAAGACTTATAAAACTCATAAGAAGAACTAGCATTTGGGTTAGTATAATAAGTGGAGATGGTATTTGGATAATCACTCCAATGTCCGTCATGACCACTACATAAAGAACTACTGTACTCCCAATAGGATCGAGACGGTGATTCCATTTCTCTTTGGGGATCATATCTACAATCTCTCCGAAAGTGGTGTCCGTTACAATATGGACATAGATCATCAATATAGGATTTCCAACATCCAAAATCATATTTATCCCAAAATTCAATGAGTAAAGCAAACAAAAACAAAAATCTTCCTAACACAGAAACCAAAGAAAATTACAAACAATTATTTATAAGTTTGAATTTAAGCAAGTAAGCTAAAATTTCAAACTAACTCAACAGGCCAAATTGTTCCCTGGAAACGGTTCTATTTTTGTATAACACTCAACTTACATGTCAATTTAAGTGCAAGGCGGTCGTCGTCAATATATTTAACCAACATTGAGTCGGGTTAAATTCATGAGGAACAAGGTCAGTGGCAATCGAATTAGCATGAAATAAAGGATACTTGCTAATTCAAAACTAGAGTACAAGTAAGTAAATAAAATTAGGGCTTTTGAAGAGTGTCAAAACTAATGTTTTTCTATGAACTTTTAGAGGACTAATTCAGGGCTACGAATAATTAGAGTATAATCAATTAAGCATGGATCTAGGGATTTTTCTTTCCTAAGGGAAAATTATGCATGGGAACATGATGATTTGGTGAAAATTCCAATCCTTGATGATGTGGTAAGCTAGGTTGAAAGTCCTTGGTACTAATTTAACAACATAGTCTCAAAGATGTCACTCATTGACCATTTCGAGTACCTAATGATTGTTTCGATTAAAGCTACCCAATACCTCATTTAGGCACCCAAATTTCTACCAAAGGTGTAGTCAACCTCACAATCACTCCTATGTCTAAGATAGTGAAAATTAGAAAACAACGCCATAAATTATCTACCATTGCCTTACTTCTCACATCCCTCTTTCAAGGATGATGTGGTTTCCAAAAGTTCACCCAAAATCCCTCTTTCACGGATGGTTTCGCTTCCAAGAGCTTGAAATTTTCACCCACAAACCCATTTAGGTATTTGCAGCTTTCAGCCATGAATCCCAACCAATTTAGTCAAGCAATAGTATAAGCCAACTCCAACAAACTAGAATATACACAAATGAATCACAACCCACACATAAATGCATCCTATTTTATCATAATCCCAAGAGGAAGAACTAGCTACACATAAGAGTAATAATCAAGATATACCCAATAATCTCCATTGATTAGATTTATGAAAGACTAAGTGAATATTACTTTAAACTTTAAACTTCAACAAATCTTCAATGAGATTTAGCTAATCCTTCCGTTGGAAGCTACTCCACTGTATTCTTCACCCAAAATTAGTACAATAATTGTCCTCCAAAAATGGATACTAAGGAATAGAAAAAGTTCCAGTAATTGGGAATTATAGAATGATAATCCCCCAAAGATATAGGGTTTGAGGGAAATTTGGGAACAACTGTGTGCATTTACATTTTGGCCCTAAGCTATTTTTATGCTAAGTCACTATCGCAGGAGCTTATCCACATTCTCAACCATCGTGAATGCACTCAAATCCACTCGATCACGGTATGTTGGCCTGCTTGACTGACCGTGATCGCAGTCCTCATATTACGATCATAGTAACTAAGGCTATGTTCTACTTCAGGTCTTCAAACTGCACTTTTTGCCTTCTTTTGATCCTTTTCAGCTCGGATCCATAGATTTCTATCTCATTACCAATGTGCCAACAAAATATGGATATAAGTGCATTAAATCACAAATATGTCGCACTTATTCATTCAAACAATTGTAATATGAACAAATGATGCATGCAAATGAGTGTTAAATTCACCACTTATCATTGCTAAACCCACATTCCATCTCAGTGCTAAATACAATTCCCAAAATATATACTTATATGCTCATACTTATGAAATCCACCTTAAAATAGCATAAGGGTTTATAAACTAAAAACCAACTATTTTTTTTTACTTAAATTGTATTCATGAGGAAACTTGTGAATTTCATGCTTCTTTTATCTTGTTAAAGATATATATCAGCATAAATTCAGTGGGAGTAGTACTTAGCATCGAGTGAGTGTAGGGATAAAGGTTCACCTGTTGGTTTAGGCTTGATCCCTTTAGTAGCAGTCCCTAAGTTCCAAAACTATGGCGGAACCATTGGTTTTAAGGGGTGACCGGTCAGTTTAGGCTTAACACCCTTATCATTCAAGACATCAGCTTAGTGAATCCACGCTATCCAGTGTTGGTACCCTTAGCAAGGTATCGATGCGCTTCTAACTGGGGTGATAGGTTGGACTCTAATTTTCTTAGATTAGTGTATGTCGGTTATTATTATCTCCCACGATCCTTAATTCAGTTTTAGATTATGATTAGTTCAGTTTTGCTTGATCGAGTATTTAGTTATTTAGATAATTAGTTATTCAATTTTTTCTAGTACAATTTTATACTTGGTCATGCTTTCAGTATGCATGGTAATGCATTCAAGTTCAGTTTATACCAGTTAGATTTTCCCATCTCACAAACTCAGTACATTCAAAGTACTGATTGCATACTTTTTTGCTCTATATTGTCTCATAATATATATTCAGAGGCTCAGTACCTAAATCACACATAGCATATTTTTGTACCACTCAGCAGCAGTTTAGTTGTAATACCCTACATGTTTCTAAGCTAAGTGAATAAGTATTCCTACTTATGAAATCTCGTATCTTGTGATTCATACTTGAGTACATGACATACAATGAATATCCTAGTGATAGGATAGCTTATGAAGCATTAAGCATGTTCATATGAGTCACTTAAGGTAATACAAGCTAAGAGTTTTTGAATCCATCAAGTTTTAGTGTTCGATTTTGCAAGGTTCATCTTTGAATGAGTATAACTCGATGTTAATATGGTATTTTGGCTGATTTAGACCCACCAAATTGTAGAGAATTGAATTATCTTTCCAACGATACTAATTTCACCTTAATCCAATACCCGACCGAAAAGTTATGCTGATTTTTGTGAGTGACAGTAAGCATAGGTGATTGGTTAGGCGCCGCCTAACCCAAGCATAGGCAATTGGTTAAGCGCCGCCCAACCTAGGCATAGGCGATCACTTGGGTGCCGCCTAAGTAAATTCCAGGTGTCAAAAACACTCTATCTTGAGTTATTTTAAAGGTATTTATGTCTTTAAATACTCCTTACACGTCCCTAAACTTAACCCTACAAAATATATATCTTCTAAACATACTGTAACCCTATTTTCATCTCAAAGCTCATCATCCAAGAGCGCTAAAGAAGAAAAACAACTAGGGTTGCATAATTAAGATTAAAGATCTGATTTCAAGGAAATTCCTCCGTCAATCATCAAGAATCTTCCTTCTAAGGTATCCTTAGTGTTCATCTATGGATTCAATTCATTCATAGAGTTCAAGAATCAATCTTTAAAATATAAAAGCTTGGTTGATTGTGGTGATATGATCATACCCATGTTGACGCTTGATTGTTTTCCTCTTTTTCATTATAAAGTATGATTTCTACATTGTTGGGTGTTGATGATCATGTTGTTGATATTGGGTGATTTCCAAGATGGAATCTTTATATATATTTTTTGTGAATTCATGATATCATATGAGTTGGAAACATCTAAATTTGGTTGTTCATGTATAATTTGATGAATTCGCCTATGCTTAAGATGGGCATGTAAGGTGTTTGATAAAATGCCTAAAGAACTAGAAAGCATGCAATATAGCTAAATTGTGACTAAGTGAAGGATTCATGATATGCCCTTACGATCCAATGACTTCTATGTTGTTAATGTGCCTTGTAAATGTTGTTGGAATACTCATGAACTATTCTTATGAGATTATTCTATGTTTTCTTGCAAATCCTACTTATGAACAAGATGTATGATAACCATGCAATCCACATGAACTTCCATGCTATTGGTATGTGTTCCCAATATGATTATGCAATGAACATAATATTAAG
The DNA here is from genome assembly GCF_002878395.1 of Capsicum annuum. Lineage (NCBI taxonomy): Eukaryota > Viridiplantae > Streptophyta > Magnoliopsida > Solanales > Solanaceae > Capsicum > Capsicum annuum. Next base: position 28,441,218 of record NC_061111.1, read on the forward strand.
ATTGTGCAAGTACTTTCATGTGATGTGAAATCCTTTCCATGCAATACATTGTTGATAACCATGCATAGTATGAGATCCCTACTTATGATATTATAAATTATGAACTCTACTCTTATGATCAAATCAGTCATGTGTGTTAGTTTCTTTTCATCGAGTCCTGGGGGTACTTGTACCCAAAAAATATAGATGTGCGCCTAGATCCATGTCATGTTTCACGATATCTGAACTCAAGCTATGATTCCATAGAGTTCAGTCAGTCATGTGACTCAGGGAAAACCTCATGATCTTAGTCAGTTATCAGATATCAGTAACATTCCACCAGTCAATGGAATTTTGTAAGATCAAGTCATGTACAGTCAGTTATTCATGTCCAGTCCCTCCAGATGGGATTAGAGGTTAGCACCGAGTGAACCCAAGGATGGGAACTCACCCGCCAGTTCAGGGTGTGATTCTTAGTTGCAATCCTTGTGCTCCAGAACTACATAGCTAGCGTAGGTTGAGACATCTTAACCCGTCAGCTCAGGGTTGATGAGGTGGCTTAACCCATCAGTTTACTGTTCCCAACGTTCTCATTGAGTACCCACCAGATAAAGGTCACTCACAGCTGTCCTTACTAGTGGTACGGTATTGATACCCCTCCAGTCGGGGCAGAGATTGGACCCCAGCTTAGCCATAACAGCATACATGGGGCATGTCAGTTAAACACTACTTTCACACAGTTCCAGTATCAGTCTCATTAAAAGAACTCAGATAGTTCTTCAGATTTTAGTATATATAGGACTGTCAGATACAGTATCCATGTTATCAGTTTTAGTATCAGTCATGACAGTTATCAATAAACCATGTATTAGCTTATAGGTCATGCTATCACGTATTCACGATCCCAGTTTCTAGATATGTGTGTTTGCACTCCCACGTTCATATTAGTCAGTCAGTGTTGTTCATGCATGAAACCCTTTATGTTCAGCCTACCTTCCTCGTATAATCAGTACTCCAATTGTACTGACATATTTGTGCTATGGTGCTTTCTTTTCATGTTACACCATAGGTTTCGAGACATGAGCTCTAGCCCAGCAGTAGCGGTAGTATTCCAGTTGCAGAGACACAGTGAGTCCTCATTGATTTGAGAACAATATGATTTGATACATTTATTTATTTCTTCAATTCAGTTTTACAGAGTTAGTTGGAGACATATTCCTTCAACTCCTTATTCAGATAGTTTAGAGGCTTTCAGATTTATGTTCAAATTTACATTCAGATTGAGTTGTTTTGGGTATTTTCACCCATATGGTTTTATTCTGTTGAACCTTATGGCCTTGCAGTTCTATGCATTTTTCATTATTATATCATGATTTGCAGTGTACAGGTATAGATATCAGTCATGGGTTAGCTTGTGGTCCCTCGAGGTCATGAGCACCGTGTAGCATTCCGGTTCAGCGAATTGGGGTGATACATTAGTAAGTCCTCATCATTCGAGGACTATTCATCAGTTATTTACCTTTTTCAATCTACTTTTATTTCAATCAATTGGAGTTAGTAGGGGAATTGTCCTAAAAACTTATACTAGTATAGGCTTGTAGACTATATTCTCATCTTGTTAACTTTTTTAGACAGTAATAGTATTGCTTCCAGTATTAATTATTATATGTTCAATTACAACTTAGCTTCCGCATAGTATTTTTTTAACTTCTTCAGCATTCTTAGAGTTATGACTGGCCAAGAGTTAGCTTAGGGTCACTTGTAACTATATGCACCATGTTGCAATAGGGGGCTATTCTTTGGTTGTGACAAACTTAGTATTAGAGTAGCAGGTTTTAAGTGTCTTAGGGTGTCTGAAAGTCACGTTAAGTAGTGTCTTGATCATAGATGTGAAACTCTTAACACATATGGGCAAGAGGCTACAAAACATGTTAGGAAAGTCTTACTACTTTCATGTCTCACGTCATACGATAAAGTGTGAACTCCATTAAGCTTTCTCTTCTAAATATTCCTCTATTTTTTTTGAGAAAATACCTGCTAGAAGAATTAACTGGAAGAGGAATAGGGTTCACCCAGCACTACTTCCAGTTTCAGAATACCCTTTGAATAAGTAGGTCTCCCTTGCTCAGTTCAGGGCTGCTTTCACAACATTAGACTAATCTATGGATACTAAGAATATTCAGCAAGTTATTTCCCTAGCCAACCCAATAGCGAATATGACAGCGACTAGAATCTAAGACTTTACTTGAATAGATCCCCTTGTATTCTTTTGGTCCAAGATTGAGAAGGATCCATAGGAATTTTTGGATAGTGTGTAGAAGGTGACTGAGATCATAGGTGTGACTTTGATTGAAGGTGTTGATTTGGATGATTCCAAATGCAATGGGTCTCTTACACCTAGATTAAGTAGTAGAAAGAGGATAGAGATGTAGATGTAGGGCCAGTAAAGTGGGGTAAGTTCTTTACTGTATTTCTAGATATGTTCTTCCTAAAAAGACAAACTGTAGGAGTTGATCAACTTAAAGTAGGGTAGTATGAGTGTGAAAGAGTATTCACTCTAGTTCCTTTAGTTGTGAAGGTATGCTCTGACTATAGTGGCTGATTCTAGGGCCCAAATGAGTATGTTTTTGTCTAGTGTTTTTGAGGATGTTGTTAAGGAATGTAGGACGACCATATTGGTTAGGGATATAGATATTTCAAAATTGATGGTCTATGCTCAACAAATTAAGGAAGAGAAGATCAAGGAAAGGTAAAAAGAGAATAAAAGAGCTAAAACTAAATGCTTTAACTTTTCTCAGTAAAGGTTAGATAGTGAAAATCATTCTTAGTTCCACCATAAATCTTTAGATTTGGCCCCATCTTCTAATAGTGCCCAAGTTTAGGTAGGATACTCGAGATAGAGCGCCAGGATCTAAGTCCTAAGGTAGTGTGAGTAATGATCGCACTAACCCAGTTTGCAAGAGATGTGGTAGGAACTACAAGAGTAAGTACATGGATGGTAGTGAAGTTTAATTTGGGTGTGGAAAGTCAGGCCATAGAGTAAGGGAGTGCTCAGTGGTTTCGCATTGAGGTAAAAAATAATCGTCAGCATAGTCTGACTAAATCTTCGACAGTTCTAACTGGTCGCCCCACTCAGCGGGGTAACACTTGTAGTGCTACTAGTGGACAACGTTAGAATAGGATCTATGCCCTTCATACTTGACATGATCAAGAGGGTTCTCTTGATGTGGTCGCTAGTATGTCACAAGTTCTTCATATTATGTGTATGAATATTACATCTCGGAGCGACACTTTCCTTCTTGACTCCCTATATAGTAGTAGATTTTGGCATCAGTCCTAAAATTCTAGTAGAACCCTTCTCAGCTTCTACACCTATTTATAGTTCGATCATAGCTGGATGGGTATACTAAAATTTCCCAATCACAATATCCCAGAAAGTCACTAATATGTAAGGAGATGCTAACACATTTGTGGCTTTTAACTCTAAATAATTGTGAAGTCTTAAGCAAATTTTGGTTATTTTTTATCATTTTTTGTGATATTTTAGCTGTAGAAAGGATGGGAGGAAAACATAGGAAAGATAAACAAAATAAGTAAAATTTGGTACAAGTGAGCTGATATGAGTCTGACTGCATTTCTTGCAAGCCATCAGAGATGTGGTAAGCTAAAAAAGAGGTGTCAGGAAGAACAGTGGAGAAGAGTTATAAGATGAGAGTGGCGACATTCTCAATATGTCATCACAAGTGTGGTAAGTCGTCAGAATATGCCATCAAAGTGAGGCAGAACATGGTGAAATAAGCTAAAGGTCTGACATTATTTGCTACACGCCGTTACAAGTGTGGTAATCCATCATAGGGCATTGTCAGAGTGAGGCAGAACAACTCAAGATGGCATGACTTCTAACAACATATCTGAGACGCCGTCAGAAGCCTGACGACCAACACCAATATGGCTCACCTAAATCCGAGCCCAGCTGTAATTTTGTTATTTTATTTCCTTGATTAGGCTTTAGTATAAAGAGCATCTTTTAGGGCTTTTGATTAAAAAATAATTCATCTATTAGACAATTAACCTAGGGAAGAGAGGTACATAACATTGCTCTCTTACATCAATTATTCTTCTTGTTTTTGTCAACTATTTTTGGGTTTCTACCATGTGATTCAATCGAAGAAACTACTTTTTGTTTTCCATCTAATCATAAGTTATCCTTATCATTATGAATTCAACTTGTGATTTCGTTTATCAAATCATGAGCGGCTACCAACCTTCTATTTAATAATTAATGCTGTAACTGGATTAATCTACCTTCGATAATATCCTATTAGAAATAAATAAGTTATCTATGTTTGAGAGAATTAGATAATAAATTGTCTGGTGAGGTCGAGAGATAAGTCAGATAGTATAATCGTCAGGGATATTCTGTTGTTCTACTCATTCTGAGAATCTCTAGCATTACCTAGTATCTGTCCATTCCCAAAACCCTTGGTGAACATAGCTCTGGTTCCCATTCATATTGATTACAATCATTAATATTGAAGTGACAACATTACTTGATACTTTCAAAAACGCCATCTTAATTTATATTTTTGCACTATTTGTTTGAATTGAACTTGTAGCTATAGCTTTAAATTAGCTTAATCACCACTCACATTGTTTCCTATGGATTCGACCCCGACTCCAAGGTTGGGTAAATATATTGATGATGACCGACTTACACTAATTTGAGGTGTAAGTTGAGATTTATCCAAAATGGCGCCGTTGCCGGGGAACAATTTGGTGTATTGAGTAGGCTTGGAATTTTAGCCTACTTGCTTGAATTCAAACTTGGTAATATTTGTTTTTAGTTTCCTTTTATTTCTTGTTTTAGGTAGATTTTTATTTTAGTTTATGTATTACTATGGCATTGTGGAATGAACATGATCTTGGTGGTTGGAAATATTATCTTAATATTCCATGTCCATATTGTGATAGACCTTACTTTTGGCAAGACTGTGGATATGCTCCCCGGAGACAGATGTGTGCACCATCTCCATCCTATCGGGAGTATGATTTTTCTGTATGTAGTGTTCAAGATGGACATTGGAGTGATTTCCCAGTGCCCCCTCCCCCTATTGTGCTAACCTAAATTCTAGTTCTTTTTATGAGCCTGACAGGTCTTATGGTCAAGAAAAGGAAGAACGAAGTACCAGAAAGAGTGGCATGGAAGAAATGTTGCAAAGAATATTGGATCTCCAGAAAGAAACATATGATATCGTATGTGATATGCATCAATACATAAGGCCAATAATTCATGAGGAGATGGATATAGAGGTCAATTATCCAAAGAACTCTTTTACATTATATTTTGATGATATCTTATCTGCGGAATAATTTAAAATACTGGAAGAGTGTGAGGATGAAGAGCAAGAATCTGATGTTGATGATGAGCTTGATGTTGAGAAACCCTTAGTGGTATCCCAACCAATCGAACCATTCATTAGTGAAGATTCCAAGGATGAGGAAATGGTATTAGAGTCAAAATAAGAAATTAAGCACAACCCTTGTGAAGACTCTAGTCCATTTTGAGGTAAAAATACTAATAGGGAAGTTATACCGAAATTAAGGGTTAGTCCTTATTCCAATCACTTTTCAACATTATGCTTAGTGGATGTGATGAAAGTCGAATCACCCAAGCATATGATGAATTTTGAAAATGAGGAGGAAGATTCTTACATTTTGGAGTTTGTCCTCCTAAAAGAGTATACTACAACCCCAATATTGAAGGCCAAGGAGCTTAAAGATCAATGTCCATTTAGTGGCTATTTAAGATTCTCACCGTTGCCAAATGATCCCATATAAAAGTTTGATGCAAAATTGGACAAGCAAATCAAGTCTTTAAAGTAGCGTGATACAACATTCCTCATCATGCTTTCACATTTGCCCAGCACACCCCGAAGATATATTGATCAAAAGTCGGTCCGACTTTTCAAATCCTCTAAGTGGAGATATCAATAATTATCAACAATATATCTTGACGAAGTCGGAGTAGTCAAGATAACTGAGTCGAGTCGCGATGTTAAACCAGGCGCTACTTGGGAGGCAACTCAAGGTATTTTGTTATTTGTATTAGTATTATGTGATTGACATCAGATCTTCTCACCCATGGTGCCACAGGTATGTTTCTAACTCTCTTGTTTTAGTGTGATGCATTGGAGACATTGCATGATTTTAAGATGAGGGTGGGGCTGCTTGTGGTTGATAATGTCCTCCTAGGGCTTTTGTTGCCGTGCCTCTTTTCCTCGGAGTCTTGTTCCTAGTAGAGCCAGTATGTTTAGGCATACTGTGTTTGTTTTATGATGTGTTGTGGTTAACTGGAGAAAAATAAGTATCTAGAGTAGTTGACATATTTTTGTTATTTTTTTAGACTGAAAAATACCTCTCCGTTGGTCTATTTTATAACTGTGTGATATACATTTATGTGTAACCACTATGCATCTTGTTATAGAATTAGTACTAGTGACCTGATATTCACTGCTAAACAACTGCATGAACCGAATAGGTAGTAGCTTGTGATACACCTTTGTGCCATATGTGTGTGAGATACTACTTAGTTCCCTTTGTGTGTTAAATCCAGAACTTGCCCAGTTAGTCTTACCATAGTTCAAAGATAGGGGTTAGGAAAGGATCATAGGTTGTTTTGATTTTTAAGTCACTTTTTGGCTAAATGACCTTCCTTGTATGCATGATATCTTTTGATCCTTATTTTGAGCCTGAATTGACCATTTCATTATATGACACCTATCACCTTCCTGTTTAGATCATAATGAACCTATTTTGGCCCTGGTCCTCCTTGGATACTGTGTACCCTAGACTTAGGTTAACAACCTAAGTTTAGGGTGGCTATCATAGGGGTATGTGATATAAACTGAGTATGAAGAAAGGTAGAATAAAGGAAAAGAATAAGTGAAAAAAATTAAAAAGTTGGGTGGTGTGGAAGAAGAATAAGAAAAGAAAAAGAATGAAAAAGAAAATCCACATCTATCCTGAATAATGTGTGATCAAGAAAAGGAGAAAAAGAAGAAAAAGGTTAATAAGTGAACCCCAAAAGTTAAGGTAGTGCCAAGGAGGCTTAGTCACTCTAAATGCCATTGAATATCATACCAGCCCATAACCTACATTACAAGTTGAAGAAAAGACCTATAGTGATCCTAACTTACCTTTCTGGACACCTTGGTAATGAAAATAAGGGCAAGCTTATGGTATTTGACATGCATTCATTAGAATTTCTTTCTGAGAGTGAGTGTCTCTTGACCATCCCCTCATTGACATACTTGAGTTCATATATGAGTGAGTAGGGACTTATTTGTTGCAAGGGCACATCGATTGCATTGCTAGCTGTTTACTTGTTTGGATAGTGTAATAGTGGTACATGTATAGTTGTTGTTGCTGAATTGATGCCATATCTTGATTCCTTTGGGTCACATTATCAATCTTCATGGGTATGCACAATTGGATTGAATGTGGAGAGCGGCATGATTTTTGAGCTAAACTTGATAATCAACTGTGATATGTATCTTATGTGTCTTTCGCTTAAGCATAGTAGTATGGTGTTATATAGTTGCTTGAGGACAAGCAATTTTTTTAAGTTGAGGGGGTTGATGTGTGAGCAGATGCTAACACATTTGAGGTTTTTAACTCTAAATAATTGTGAAGTCTTAAGCAACTTTTGGTTGTTTTTGATCGTTTTCTTGTGATATTGTAGTTGCAGCAAGGATGGGAGGAAAACCTAGAAAAGATGAACAAAATAAGTAAAATCTAGTACAGGTGAGCTGATATGAGTCTGACGACATTTCTTGCAAGCCGTCAGAGATGTAGTAAGCTACTAAAGAAAGGCATCAGGAAGAATAGTGGAGAAGAGTTGCTGGATTAGAGTGATGACATTCTCAATATGTCATCACAAGTGTGGTAAGCCATCAGATTATACCATCAAAGTGAGGCAGAACATGGTGAAATAAGCTGAAGGTCTGACGATATTTGCTACACGCCGTCATAAGTGTAGGAAGCCATCATAGGACATCATCAGATTGAGGAAGAACATGTCAAGATAGCATGACTTCTGAAAACATATCTGAGATGCCGTCATAAGCCTGACGACCAACACCAATATGGCAACACCTAAATTCGAGCCCAGCTGTGATTTTGTTATTTTATTTCCTTAATTAGGCTTTAGTACAAATAGCATCTTTTAGGGTTTTTGATTAAAAAATGATTCATATATCAGAAAATTAACCTAGGGAAGAGAAGCACTTAACATTTCTCTCTTACATCAATTATTCTTCTTGTTTTGATCAACTATTTTTAGGTTTCTACCTTGTGATTCAATCGAAGAAACTACTTGTTATTTTCCATCTAATCGTAAGTTATCCTCATCATTATGAATTGAACTTGTGATTTCATTCATTAAATCATGAGCGGCTAATTCCATTAGCCAGTGTTATGGATCCATGGATTAGGGTTTGATATAAAACTAGGTGTTTAACGGATTCAAAGAGTAGTGGAACATCTTAAAATTTTGTTGTTTTAGCTGAAATCTAGTGGTTACAAACATTAGGTTACGCCTTAGGTTTAATTTTCTTCTAATGGAGAAATAGACTAGAGGACGTGAATTATCAATAGGGACTCAAAAGCTACCAACCTTCTATTTAATGATTAATGTCGTAACTGGATTAATCTACCTGAGATAACATCTTATTGGAAATTGATAAGTTATATAAGTTCGAGAGAATTAGATAATAAATTGTCTGGTGAGGTCGAGACATAAGTCAGTTAGTATAATTGTCAAGGATATTCTGTTGTTCTACTCAGTCCGAGAATCTCTAGCATTACCTACTATCTATCAATTCCTGAAACCCTTGGTGAACATAGATCTGGTTTCCCATTTATATTGATTACAATCATTAATATTGAAGTGACAACATTACTTGATACTTTCAAAAATGCCATCTTAATTTATATTTTTGCACCACTTGTTTGAATTGAACTTGTAGCTATAGCTTCAAATTAGCTTAATCACCATTCACATTATTCCCTATGGATTCGACCCCGACTCCAAGGTTGGGTAAATATATTGATGATGACCACCTTACACTAATTTGAGGTGTAAGTTGAGCATTATCAGTCACTTCAGTTGATCTTTTAGAGTTAGATATTACCGATTCTGATATCGTTCTTGGAATAGCTTGGCTCCAACTTTTCTATGCCTTAGTTAACAGTAAAAATAGAGCAATCCAATTTCAATTTCTAAATAAGCTTGTCATAAAGTATAAGGGTAGTACCTCAGTGCCAATAGTTCAGTTTATCTCTTTTCTTAAGGCAGCAAAAATTATTTCCAAAGGGGGCATCTATCATCTCGTTCGATTCAAGGACTCAAGGTCCGAAATCCTAAGTCTTAAGTTAGTTCCAATAGTAAATAAATTTCCAAAAATATTTCCTGAAGATCTTCCCTTAGTTTTTCCCGAGCGGGAAATTGAATTCAAAATAGATCTCTTTCTATATACCCAACCTATTTTAATTCCACCTTATAGGATGGCTCCATCTGAGATCAAGGAATAAAAGGAGAAATTAAATATCTCCTATCCGAGGGTTTCATCAGGCCTAGTGTCTCTCCATGGGGTGATCCAGTTCTTTTCATGCACAAGAAAAATGATTCTCTAAAAATGTGTATCGACTACCGTCAATTGACCAAATTCACAATCAAGAATAAGTATCTTATTCCCAGTATTGATGTCTTGTTTGACCAACTTTATGGTGCAAATTTTTCTCTAAGATAGACCTCAGAACTGGCTATCATAATCTTAGAGTAAGAGATTATGACATTCAAAAAATAACCTTCAGAACTCAGTATGGTCACTTTGAATTTGTAGTTATGTCTTCTGGTCTAACAAATGTCCTTGCAACTTCTATGGAATTTTAGAACAAGTATTTAAGAAGTACTTGGACATGTTCATTGTAGTCTTCTTAGATGACATCCTCATTTATTCTAGTAAAGGTGCGCATGTAGATAATTTAAGAATTGTATTAAAGACTCTTAAGGATCACCAGTTATTCTCTAAAATTTAGAAAGTGTGAATTATGGTTGAAATTAGTAGAGTTCTTTGGTCATATTATTTTTATAAAGGCATTCAAGTTGATCCTCAAAAGACTAAAGCGATATGGAACTAGACTAGACCCATCTCTCCAGCAAATATTAGGAGTTTTTCGGGTTTATCCATCTACTGCAAATGGTTTGTCAAAGTATTTTCCTCTATTTCCTCTCTTATGACTAGAATAACTTAGAAAAAAGTCAAATTTTAGTGTTCAGATTCTTGTGAGAAAAGTTTTCAGGAGTAGAAGACTTGACTCACCTCCACCCTTGTTTTGTCTCTACCAGAGGGTTCATATGGTTTCACGGTTTATTATGATACTTTCAGAGTTGTTCTTAGTTGTGTGTTGATGCAGCGGGGAAAGGTTATAGCATATACCTCTAGACAACTCTAACCCCATGAAAAGAACTATCCAACTCATTATCTTGAGTTAGTAGCAATTGTTTTACCTTTAAGATTTCAAAGAATTATCTTTATAGGGTTTATGTTGATGTGTTCACTGATCAAAAAAGCATTTATTATGTGTTCACCCAAAAATATCTAAATCTCCATCATATAAGATAGTTAGAGTTGTCAAAGACTATAATATGAGTCTCTTGTAATATCCAAGTAAGGCCAATATTGTGGTCGATGCTCTTAGAATATTCTCTTTAGGGAGTGATGCTCATATTGAAAAGGATAAGAAGAATTTAGTTTGTGAGGTTCATCAGTTTGCTAGGTTAGGAGTTTGACTAGTTGATTCGGCCGAAGGTAGTGTATGGGTTCAGAATAGCTTAAAATCTTCATTGGTTACTGAGGTGAAGAAAAAGCATGATAGTGATCCTAATATTATTAAGCTGAAAGAGATAGTAAATAATCAAAAAGTTGAAGTTTTCTCCCTAGGGGGAGATGGTGTTCTTCACTGCTAGGGCAGACTATATATTCTGGATGTGGATAATTTAAGACAGCGGATACTGCAGAAGATTATGGTTCTCAATATTCTATTCACCCAAGATCGACTAAGATGTACCATAACTTGTGAGAAGTATAATGGTGGAATGGCATGAAAAAGGATATTGCAGAATTCATAGTTAAGTTCCCAAACTATCAGCATTTTAAGGTTGAGCACCAGAGACCTAGTTATATGCTTCAAAATTGCACTATCACCACTTAGAAGTGGGAAGTAGTGAATATGCACTTCGTTATAGGGTTTTCTCATAGTCGTTAACAATAGGACTGTATTTGGGTTATCATGGACAAATAACTAAGTCATCTTATTTATTGCCAGTTAATACTTCAAGTTCATCTGAAGATTATGCTATACTCTATCTCAGGGAGTTAGTGAAATTGCATGGAGTCCATTTGACCATTATTTGAAATAGGGGTTCTCAGTTTACCTCTCAATTTTGGAAGGCATTTAGAAGGGTCTTAGTACACATGTTTGTCTTAGTTCATCTTTTCACCCGCACACAAATGGTTAAGAAGAGAGGACCATTCAAACCGTAGAAGATATGTTAAAGGTGTGTGTGATTGATTTCAAAGGTAGTTGGTATGACCACTTGTCTTTGATTGAGTTTGTTTACAATAACAACTATCACTCAGTATTCAAATGTCCTCGTTTGAGGCTCTTTATGGTAGGAGGTATAGATCCTCTATTGGGTGGTTTAAGATTGGTAAAACAGCTTTGATATGGCTAGATACAGCACATAAGGCAATGGAAAAGTTTTGGCTGATTAGAGAAATGTTGAAAACTATCCAAAGTCATCAGAAACCTAATGCAGATGTGAGGTAGAAGAGTGTTTGAGTTTGATTTTAGAGAATTTGTTTACTTGAAGATCCCGCCTATGAAATAGGTGAAGAGATTTAATAAGAAAGGAAATCTTAGTCTCCACTATATTGGTCCTTATAAGATTTTGAGTCGATATGTAAAGTAACCTATGAGTTAGAGTTGCCTACAAATCTAGTATTGGTGCACCTAGTTCTCCATTTCTCTTTGTTGAAGAAATGCTTTAGTGGCCCAACATTAGTAGTTCTTTTAGAAAAGGTTGGTCTGGAAAATAGCCTCTCTTATGAAGAGGTCCCATCTGAGATCCTTGATCTTTAGGTTAGTCACCTTAGTGAAAGTTCCGTGGAGTAACCAGTTAGTTGAGGGAGCTACTTTGGAAGCAGAGGCATATATGATGACCAAATACTCCCCATTATTTCTCTTTGAACCCAGTTTCATCTTGAGGTACTAGTTCCATTACTTAATTAATTAAATTTTTTAATTCTATCTCAGGCCATCCAGTTATTTTTCATGCATAAGTCACGGACTCATATATTGACTCATGGTTCAACTTATAAGTGTTTAGTGCAAAATCTTAGCTTTCTCCCCTAATGCTTCAGCTTAGTTTCATTCAGGGGTGAATGACCCTAAGGGGTAGATATTATGATACCCTAAAATTTTCATCTCTAGACCCCCTCCCGCCAGGGTAGGATATTAAATTAGCTTTCTAGCACCACTGACGTCGCCTTAATATGATATCATGGAAAGAAGTTATGACATTTTGATTAAGACACTATCAAACTGTCGGTGGTAATGCCTCAGGAAATGACCCATTATCAAATGTAATGAGTCATGTCCTTGAATCATTACCACAAAAGTGAATAATCAAGAAATTCAATTCAATTATAATGACTCTACCCTACAACTCGCTATTAGTTATAATGAATCCTTAGGGGGAGCCCGTTGTCACAATAGTATGAAGCCAAGAAATTTGGATTATGACTATGACTCTTCATAATGATTTATTATCACATCTAATCAATTATTAGTAAGGGAGTTGTTTTCATAATAGAGAAGACTCAGAACTCATATCCTCAGGTCACGATTCAAACTACGACATATGACCAGTCGTTACTCGAGTCGTGATGGCTGTAGCCCAGAAATTCCTGCATGTTTTACAAAGGGTTTTTTTAGTCTTTTACCACCCTTTTAACTCATAATCCATGTTGTTTAGGCTCCCCCAAGGGTGAAATATAAGCCTAAAATTCCCTAATTCCCCAGCAAGTCATAAATTCCATCCACAGTAAGAAAAGAGGGAGATTTTCTCTTCTCAAATAGTAACTAGGGTTCCTCAAGTTCAAGCACAAGTTCCAAGAAAATTCTTTAAGGAATTTAGCTTTAGGTATGTGGGATTTCATCAATGGGTCCCTTACACCCATTGAGTCCTAAAAACTTCAAAATCCTTAAGTTTACTTTCCCTCAAGTTTGGGTTGTAGGTCAAATATGAAGTTTCTTTAATTTACTTAGTTTACGTTGTAATTTCACCATGAATACATGTCTTCCCATAAGAGTGACATCTTTCATGTTAAAAAATTGTGAATTTCCTAAATATGATCCATTGTTGAGTTTTTGGCTTGAAGCATAAAGTTCCCTATTATGATTTGTTTGTAATATTATCATGTTTAGTAGCATTAGTTAGTGCTGGTGGGCTTTGAACACCAGATACCTAGGAAATCCATGCATATGGTGTCTATGTGTTATAACCAATTTAGATGAAGCTTATGTTGATGTTTTTATAATATTATCATGTTGAATATATATATATATACATACACACACATCAGTGTCATTTTAGTTAGGAGTAGTGCTTAGCAAAATGTGAACGTAATAATGAAGGCCCACCCATTAGTTTAGGCTTGAGCCTTTAGTAGGAGTGCCTAAGTTTTATAACTACGGTGACACAGAAGATTATAAGGGGTCACTCATCAGTTTAGGCTTGACACCCTTGTCCTTTGGGACATATATTTAGTAGATCCACGCAAGCCAGTGTTGGCACCCTTGGAAAGATACTAACACCCATCCAATATAGGTGATAGGTTGGACCTTGATTTGCTTAGATTGGGGTAGATCGGCTATTTTTATCTCATACAGTCCTCAGTTCATCTTCAGATTATGATTAGTTTTGGTTCATTTGACAGAGTATTTAGTTATTAAGATATTTAGTTATTTAGTTTATCCAATACAGTTTTATACTTCGTCATACGTTTAGTTTAGATGTTAATGCATTTATGTTCGGTTTATATATAACACCCCAAAAATGAGTCCCGAGATTCCACACGGTGCTCCGAACTATAAGTAGTCTCAAGCTAACCCTAAAAGCCTGTTACTCATTCTTATTACTCAAATAAGGTAATATAAGCATGCGGCATAAGAAAATACTAAAATACTGTTTGAACTGAACAGAGTTTATCTTCATGTAATGTCAGAAAATACTTAACTATGAAAATCTTAAAAACCAACACTGAAAATCTAAAATGTATCGAATATTTCGACAAGCCTCTAATACTACTACTAGAGAGTCACTGGGACAGACTCCCAACTGACTCAAACTGTCTGACATAACTGAATAAAGTAATCTGGAAATTTGAATAATTGGGTCCCCAAACTATGAGGACTCACCAACTGTCGGGATATATATAAAGATGCTCACAGTCGATCATATTGTTGGAACTGAGAACTTGAACCTACATTATGAGACAATCTATCACATAGACATATATGAGGAATAGTACTTTTGGAATGTACTGAGTATGTGGGGGTGAATGCATAAGTAGAAATAATATCTCAATGTTATCAAAATTCATAAAATATGCATGCTAAATGCAGATGACTCACATAAGCTTGAAAAACTGAAAGAAATCATTACCATGAATAGCAAAACATACTACATAAATCTAGTGAGTCATAAC
>NC_061111.1:28459030-28678220 GCF_002878395.1 Capsicum annuum
ATAACATATAGTTCTGAAAACTGTACTTTTACTCTTTCTACTAGTGAAATAAGTAGGACTGAAGTCAAGTCCATTTTCAAATCATTTAAGCTATGTTTAAAGGGGCTCACCTTTGTATCTTTAAACTAAAAACAGAAATATCATAGCTAATGATATGCAAAACAATATCTTATTAAAATTGTGGGCCTTTATACTTTGTTTCTAAAAGCTTATCTATTGTTCTTTTCTATTATAGTTACTCTTTTCTATAGGGAATTCTTTAAAAAACTATTCTGTTAGGCTTTTCTATTAGGGAGGTTCTTCTGCCTACATACACTATGTGAGCAATCATTTTGTCCAACGTCTAGTTACCTTATGGCAAAACCTCACATTGGGGAGAGGTATCATACTCTTGCCAAGGAGTATAACCTAATCTAAGTGATCACATCTGTAACTGTCATACATATAGAAATGGGAATAATCTGAATAATCTATACCTACGTTAGCTCATAGTTTTGGGGCATGTAAACATACCTAACTCGGTGCTAAATACTACTCCCTTAAAATTTGTATACTTATTCTATAGGAAATCCACTTTAAAACTAGCATAAAGGTTTACAATGAAAACCAGTTATGCATCTATTTACCTTAAACTGTAATCAAAACTGAAATCAAACTTGTGAAATGGATTCCATATCTCAACTGAGGATCAAAAGATCAAATCTTTTAAGAAAAATCTGAATGTAAACTAATCATGGGATGCTTAAAGGCATCATCTTCTTGAAATGTCAATGCTCATACTTAGGGCTTAAAACCCATGATCAAACTCATGTCAAATTATCATAAAGTCATGCTCAATAAGCATAATATTAAATTCTTGCATAATTCTAGTCAAGATAGTGAAATTTAATTTTTAATGTATATAAAATGATCTCGCACGGATAAACACATAAAAGTAGAGTGGCAATTCAATATTTAACAACTTGAAACATCAACATTTTAAAATAATGATAATTGGGTATGAATCTTACACTGTAAATCAATAAATTCATGTAATTTCAATTTTAAAAACTAGTTTTGGGTACAAGGATGAAAGAGGTTCCTTATTCAGAACCCCACATACCTTGCTTGATGAATTGAATGTAAAATCTTGAACCTTTGACTCTCTAAAGGTGTTCTTAAAGCTTCTTCTTGAAGTTCTTAAACCCGGATATTTGGATCTTATGGTTTATTAGAGTAGGAGTTATGGGATTGTTATTAATTCTTGGAGCTAGGGTTTTGTTCTTGTAGAATAAAAAGATGAATAATAAAGCATCTATGCTATTTGGGGCTAATATTGTGTGTTTTGGGCTGATTTGGGTGAGGGTAAATGACTCAAATGCCCTCCACAACCCATCAATTAACACATAAAAACTAGGTAATGACACATCGCAGTCTACATAGATGCAGCGTGGTGATATCACATTGAGGTTTTGTTTTGGCCAACTGAACATGCCCCAATCCTTCTCCAAAAATTTCGAAACTCACTCCAAAGGTACTATTGCCTACCCTGATCATGAAGCAACTTAGAAATTAACATTCCAAGGTTGGAAAGGTCGAGAATAAAGTTGTCAAAGTTTAGAGTTGAAAAGTGAGACTAAGTCTTCAACACTTAACTAAAATTTCAGGTCCTAAGCCTCTAATGCGCCTCTTGTGAGCTGAATCAAACTAGAAAGAATACAAGGTATTACAATATCTCCCCCTTGAGAACATTTGTCCTCGAATGAGACTAGTTAAACTGATGATACTGGAGAACTAAGACTATATACTGGTATGCACAGCTGAAACCAAAACTGTATGACTGAATCTAAATCATGATGAGATACTGAACCAATATGTAAGTGCATGAATTGACATAAAGATAACCACGTGCCTGAAATTGAGACTGGAAATGAACTGAATTAAGGAAGATTGTTACCTCCGGCTAAATTTGAGTTTATGGAGAAGAGGTGAAGATACTTTGTTTACATGTCTGCTTCTTCTTCACAAGTGGCACCCTCAATAGACTAATTTAACCACAAAAATTTGACTAAGGGGACTAATTTGTTCCTTAGTCTACGAATTTGGTGATCAAGTATCTCTACTGGAAGCTCTTCATATGATAGGCTATTCTTAATATCTGTTCTTTCTAGAGGTACTATTATAGCTGAATCATCCATGCATTTCTTCTATTAGGATACATGGAACACTGGGTGAACTGATGATAAGTCTGCGAGTAGCTCAAGCTCATACACTACCTTCGCCGGATGACTCAAAATTCTATAGGTACCTATATACCGGGGACTAATCTTCTTGTCTTTGCCAAATCTCTTCACCCCCTTCATGGGTGAAACCTTCAAATAAGTAAGATCATCAACCTCAAACTCAACATCTCTCCTTCTTACGTCTGTATAAGATTTCTAATAACTTTTTCTTTCAATCTCTCTCTAATCAACTAAACTTTCTCCATGGCTTCAAACACCATATATATCCCAAACAAAGTGGCCTCACCCAGTTCAAACCAACCGACTGGTGACCTATATCTTCGCCCAAAAAGATCTTCAAATTGGGCCATTTGAATGGTAACTATTGTTTTAGGAAAACTCAATCAGTGAAAAGTGGTCATCCCAACTGCATTTAAAATCAAGAACATATGCCCTCAATATATCTTCTAAGGTTTGAATGGTCCCCTTTACCTGACTATCTATCTGCGGGTGAAAAGATGAACTAAGATGAACATGGGTACCAAGACCCTTCTGAAAGGCTTTCCAAAACTAAGAGGTAAACTGAGTACCCCTATCTGAGATGATGGACAATGGAATTCCATGCAATCTAAGCAAAAATATGATATACAACCTAGGATAATCTTCAGTTGTGTAGGATGTGTGAACTTGAAAGAAGTGAGCTACTTTGGTCAATCTGTCTACTATAACCCAAACTGAATTATGTTGTCGGCGCGAATAGGGTAATCCAGTTACAAAGTCTGTATCCACTTATTCCCACTTCTAAGTGGGATTACCAAAGTCCTGCAATGTGCCAGCAAGTCTTTGGTGCTCTACCTTAACCTTTTAACAAGTTGCACACTTGGCAACAAATTTATCTATATCTTTCTTCATACCACTCCACCAATAGACTTCCCCAAGTCACGGTACATCTTAGTGGCTCCTGGATGAATGGAGTAACATTCACCATGTGCTTCTACAATAATACACTTCCTCAAATAATCAATTTATGGCATACACAATCTACTCTAGTACCTCAACACACCATCTCCCTCCTGAGAGAAAGCCTCTACCTTTTAGTCTTTAACTGACCCCTTCAGTTTGACCAAACTAGAATCTCTGTCATACTTCTCTTTCACTTCAATTTCTAGAGAAGATTCTAAACTACTCTGAACCCAAACATTGCCTTCAGCTGAGTCAACCAACCTCACATCCAATCTAGCTAACCGGTAAACTTCGCAACCTAGTTCTCTCTTATCATTCTCCACATGAGCAACACTGTCCATAGAAAGTCTATTAAGAGCATCTGTCACAACATTGGCCTTACCTGGATGATATAACACGCTCATGTTATAATCTTTCAACAATCCTAACCACCTTCTCTGATGAAAATTTAACTCCCTCTGGGTAAACACATACTGCAAGCTTTTAAGGTCTGTAAACATATCAATATGTACCCCATAAAGATAGTGCTTCCAAGTTGTCAAGGAAAATACAATAGTAGCTAACACCAGGTCATGGGTAGGGTAATTCTTTTCATGAGGATTTATTTGTCTAGAGTTATAGGTTATAACCTTACGTCTCTACATCAAAACAAAACCCAGATTGATCCTGGAAGCATTACAATACACAATAAATCTATATGTACCATCAAGTTATGCTAAAACTTGAGCTGAAGTGAGTCGGGTCTTCAACCCCTAAAAACTCTTCTTATAGGAATTTGGCCACTGAAACTTAACTTTTTTCTGAGTTAATATAGACATAGGGGATGCAATGGGTGAAAAACCTTCAATAAACTATCTGTAATAGCCAACTAAACCCAAGAAACTTCTAATGTCTAATAGAGAGATAGGTCTAGGCCAATTTCTTACTGCTTCTGTCTTTTGGGGATCAACTCTAATGCCCTCACTGGAAACAATATGACCAAAGAAATCTACAGAGCTTAGCCAAAATTCACATTTGTTGAATTTGGTAAAGAATTGTTGATCTCTAAGAGTTTTTAACATAATTCTAAGATAGTCTGCATGGTCATCCTCACTACGGGAATAAACAAGGATATCATTGATAAATACTATGACAAATATGTCCATATACTGTTTGAACACTTTTTTCATCAAGTCAATGAAGGTTGCTGGGGTATTTGTTATCCTGAAAGACATGACTAGAAACTTGAAATGGCCATAACGGGTTCTGAAAGCTGTCTTTAGGATATCACATTCCTTTACTCTAAGCTGATGATAGTCGAATCTAAGGTCTATCTTGGAGGACTAACTTGCACCTTTGAGTTGGCCAAATAAGTCACTAATCCTAGGAAGAGGATGCTTGTTTTTTATTGTGACTTTATTCAATTGACGATAGTCATTGCACATTCGCAAATAACCATCTTTCTTTTGCACGAATAGGATGGGAGCTCCCCATGGAGATATACTAAGCCTTATGAAACCTTTATCTATGAGGTATTTAAGATTCTTTTTTAACTCTTTAAGCTCAGCTGCATCCATATGATATAGAGGAATAGAGGTAGGTTGAGTATTGAGGAGAAGGTCAATATCGAATTCTATTTCCCTATTAGGAGGTACCCCTGGAAAACTTCGAGGAAAAATTTAGGAAACTTATTGACTACACAAACTGTCTGCACCGTTTGAGCATCAGACTTAGTGTCTGTCACTCGAACTAGATAATAGATGCAATTTCTGATTAACTTTCTAGCTTTAAGATAGGATATGAAATGACTCTTGGGAGACACTAAATTACCTTCCAACTCAAAGACTGGATCATTTGAAAAATGAAACTTCACCACTCGAGTGCGACAATCTATAGATGCATAACAAGATTGGAGCTAATCCATACCAAGAATAAGGTCAAAGTAGACTATATCTAACTCTATTAAGTATGATAACATAATATTATAAAGGACACTGATAGAAAACTTTCTATAGACCTGTTTGGAAATAACTAACTCACCTACTGGGGTAGAAACCAAGGAGGTCTCAGAAAAATTTTCAGAAACTACTTCAAAATTTACTACAAATAGTGGGGTTACATAAGAGAAACTCAACCCGGGGTCTAACAACACATAAACATCAAGATAGAAGACACGAATCATACTGGTAACAACATCTGGTGAACTCTCCTGCTCCTGATGGGATGGTAGAGCATTAAACTAATTTTGGCACTGACTGCCACCGGCACTAGATGATGCGCCCTGAGGAGGTACTGGGCGGCCTAGAAAAGCTGGTGCACTAGTAACCGGAGTTTGGGGATGAGCATCCCTCTTTCCTTGCTAAGTATGCTAACACTCTTTGATTCCTTAACCCAACTTACCACAACCATAATGGCCTTTTTGTCCCAACAAGCACTCACTAAGATTATTTTTACCATATTTATCACATGAAGGATAACTGGGTTTTCCACTTACACTATTCTGAGATCTAGACATAGAAGTCTTACCCAACTGCTACTGCCTATCCTTGGGGGTGGGAGCACTGGCTTAAGATGGTGCTGGCTTAGATAAATGATTCTAAAACTGCAAATGATTTCCTCCTCCAACGTAATCTAGCCATAATCAAATTGACCGATTTTAGCCTTCTTATTTTCCCTCTCTCTCCCTTTTACCTTTTCTGCTTCAATCTACTATGCATGAATCATCAGTCTAGCAAGATCCATATCCCCATTAAACATGTCATTCCTACACTCCTTGACTACCAAACCAGATACTCCAATAACAGACTTACTCATACTAGCCCTAGGGTTAGCCATCGTATCAGAGGCATACTTAGACAACTGATTGAACTTAAGGTAGTACTCCTTCAGTATCATCAAGCACTATCTCAGGTTCAAAAACTCCTCAACCTTCGATTCTCTTATTTCATATGGCAATAACCTTTCTAAAACTGCATCCTAAAATACCTGCCAACTCATAGGTGCTGCAGTTTTACCTCTTTTCCACATAACCACCCAATCTAATGCTATATCCTTAAGTCTATAGGATGCTAGCTCTAAACTTTTCTCTTCAGTAATATGCATAATTTGGGTGATCTTTCTTACCTTATCTAAGTAAAGTTATGGGTCCTGACCTACATTTGACCCAAAAAACTCAGGCGGATTCATTCTCATGAAGTCATGAATTCTAGCTGCTTCTAAATCCTCATTCCACTAAAGTACGACTGTAGCCTAATGGTTGCCCTAAACATTGGCAGTCATAGATTTGGCCAATGCATGAAAAGAAACCCGAAATTCAACATGGGATACATACTCATTCAAAGGGTCAGCAGGCTAGGGTGGCTAGTTATCATTTATGCATGCATTAGCTCGGCGAGGAGGAATTTTCAACTATGACGGAAGAGCATGAGTTAAAATTAGATAGAGACACTGTAAGCATGATAGATCATGAAAAAAAGATATGATTTCCTATAAACATCCCATAGCCTCTTGCTAAAAAATGTGGAGCATTTTGCACCCATGATTAAGACTCTACATAATGTGGTTTGTCTGACTCCCTTGGACTCTTATAACCTTAGGATCTGATACCAAGTTTGTAATACCCGAAAAACAAGTCCTAGGATACCACACTATTTTTCAAACTACAAGTAGTCCTAAGCTAACCCTGAAAGCCTGTTACTCATTTTGATGACTCAAATAAGGTAATATAAGCATGTGGTACGAGAAAATACAAAAATATGGTCTGAATTGAACTAAGTTTATATGCATGTAACTTCTAAAAATACTTAACTAAGAAATCCAAAGAACTAACACTGAAAATCTAATATGTATCTAATATTCGGACAAGCCTCTAATACTACTACTAGAGAGTCTCTAGGATGGACCCCCAGCTAACTCAAATTGTCTAACATAACTAAATAAACTAATCTGGAAAGATGGAAAATTGAATAACTGGGGCCCCGAACTATGAGGACTCACCAACTGTCAGTATGTAGATAAAGATGCTCACGATCAATCACGCTACTGGAACTGTGCACCTGAACCTATATTATGAGACAATGTAGCACATAAACATATATGTCGATTAGTACTTTTGGAATGTACTGAGCATGTGGGGGTGAATGCATAAGTATAAATAATATCTCAATGTTATCAAAATTCATAAAATATGTATGCTAAATGTAGATGACTCACATAAGCTAAAATATCTAAGAACTGAAAGAAATCATAACCATGAATAGCAAAACATACTGCATAAATCTAGTGAGTCATAACATTTAGTTCTTAAAACTATACTTTTACTCTTTGTACTAGTGAAATAAGTAGGACTGAAGTCAAGTCCATTTTCAAATCATTTAATCTAAGTGTAAAGGGTTCACCTTTGTATCTGTAAACTAAAAGCTGAAATCTTATAGCTAATGACTTATGCAAAATAATATCTTATTAAAATAGTGAGCCTTTACACTTAGTTTCTAAAAGCTATTTTGTTGTTCTTTTATATTACTATTACTCTGTTCTATAGGGAATTATTTTAAAATTGTTCTGTAAATATTTGCTATAAGGGAGGTTTTTCTAATCGACATACACTATGTGAGCAATCATAGTGTTCAATGTCTACTTCCCTTATGGGAAAACCTCACATTGGGGGGAGGTGTCATACTATTGCTAAGGAGTATAACTTAATCTAAGTGATCACATCTATAACTGTCATCCATATAGAAATGGGAATAAATTGAATAATCTATACCTACGTTGGCTCGTAGTTCTAGGGCATGTAAACATACCCAACTCGGTCCTAAATACTACTCCCTTTAAATCTGTATGCTCATTCTGTATGAAATCCACTTTAAAACTAGCATAAGGTTTTACAATGAAAGCCAGTTATGCATCTATTTACTTTAAACTAAAATCAAAACTAAAATCCAAATTGTGAAGTGGATTCCATAGCTTTATTGATGATCAAAAGATCAAATCTTTTATGAAAAATCTAAATGTAATCTAATCATGGGATGCTTAAAGGCATCATCTTCTTGAAATATCAATACTCATACATAAGGCTTAAAATCCATGATCAAACTCATATCAAATTATCATAAAGTCATGCTCAATATTCATAATCTCAAAATTAGTCAAGATAGTGAAATTAATTTATAATGAATATAAAATCATCTCACACGTATAAACATGAAAAAGTAGAGAGGCTATTCAACATTTAACCACTTGAAACATCAACATCTTTAAATAATGATAATTGGGTATGAACCCTAAATTGTAAATCATATAAATTCATGTAATTTCAACTTTAAAAACACTTTTGGGCCCAAGGATGAAAGAGTATCCTTGTTGATAACCCCACATACCTTGCTTAATGAATTGAATGTAAAAGCTTGAACCTTTTACTCTCTAATGGTGTTCTTGAAGCTTTTTCTTAAAATTCTTGAACCCAAAACTTCAGATCATTATCTTTCTTGGAGTAGGATTTATCGAATTGTTCTTGATTTTTGGAGCTAGGGTTTTGTTCTTGGAGAAGAAAAAGATGAATAATGAAGCATCTATGCTATTTGGGGCCAAAATTGTGTGTTTTGGGTGGATTTGAGTAAGAGTAAATGACTCAAATGACCCCTATAACCTGTCATTTAACATACAAAAACTAGGCGCTGACGTGATCAGGATGCATCGCGTCGCTCACTCGCTCACTATAACGCGATTAGTAAAGAGTCATGTCATCTACATTGATGTTGACATCGATACGGCATGAAAATATCACATTGAGGTTCTATTTTGGCCAGTTAAACATGCCCCAATCCTTCTCCAAAAATTCTAAAACTCACCAAGGAGGTACTATAGACTACCCTCATCATGAAACAATTTAGAAATTGACATTCCAAGGTCAGAAAGGTCGAGAATAAGGTCATCAAAGCTTAGAGGCAGAGACAAAGTCTTCAACACAACTAAAATTTTAGGTCCTAAGTCTCTAATGTGCCTCTTTTGGGCTGAATCAAACTAGAAAGAAAATGAGTTATTACATTATACCATTTAGATTTTCCCATTTCCTATATTCAGTATATTCAATATACTGATCGCATACTTTCTTTTGCAATATATTTTCTCATAAAATAGGTTCAGACGCTCTTTATCTGGATTGCACTTAGTATGTTCCAGTACCACTCAGTAGTAGTTTTGTGAGTCCTTATCATCTGAGGACTATTCATCAATTATTTACCTTTTTCAATCTACTTTTATTTCTGTCAGTTGGAGGTAGTTGGGGGCTTGTCCCATTAACTCATACTAGTAGAGGTTTTTAGACGGTCAAATAGATGTTAGATTCTCAGTTTGTTAAGTTTTTTAGACAATGTGTATTTCTTCCAGTATTTATTATTATCTTTTTCATTACAACTTAGCTTTCACACAGTATCTTGTTACTTCTTCAGTATTCTTAAAGTTAAGTCCGGCCATGGGTTATCTTGGGGTCACTTGTGACTCTAAGCACTGTGTTCGACTAGGGGCCAATCTCGGGTCATGACATTAGCATAACGGCCTTACACTCTAGAACCAAGTCACGAGAAATACCAAAAGCAAACTTCTTCATTCTGGACCTTATATTAAATACAAGCCCAAGAGCATAACAGGATAGTTGGGTGAACTTCAGTGCATGCTCTTTGAAAATAATCTTACTTTCTTTAAATATAAATACTCCTCAGCTTTAGCGTCCCTCAATTTCTTAGGAAAAAGTGATCCAGAAAAGCATCCAAGAACTCTTCCCAACCATTGGCTTGGTACCTTCACCCTTTAACTCTTCTCACTCCTCATACCATTGATAAGCCACCTCTTTCAACTAATAAGCTGCAAATTCTACCCTATCTGTATCACTAGCATGAAAACCCTAAAGATCTTTTCCATTTCATCCACATACCCTTAAGGATCCTCCTCAACCTTAGAACACATAAAATTTGAGGGACTAATCCTCATAAATTGACCAACCTAATTGATATCATATGAGCTAGTGATAGGACCAATATAATAAGATTGACGAGACTGTAAGGCCACAATCTGATCAAGCATGTGAATAGACTGATGGAATTCAGCCTTTAGTAATCTCTCTGAGGGGACTGAGCATGAGTTACCCCAGCTCAAGAATCCCGAGGAGGATAAGTAGGGATCAGTAGAACCCTAGGTGGAGCAGTAAAGTCAGAAGTATGAGACCTATATATAGTCTACATTCCATGAGTAGGGTGAACTTCCTCCGCATTTTTCCCAGTTGAGATAGAGGCTTCAGCTAAGTTTTAATAACCATTAGATCTTTGTGGAGGCATGATATGAAATGCAAGTAATACAGGAATTAGAGGAATTTCATAGTAACTAGACTCTCTAGCACAAAAAAGAATACAAAGATGGGAAACATTCCTTAATATCTTGTAGTCTCCCTGTTATAAGTGTGATACATTACACATACATAAAATGGACTCTACTGAACAAAGCTTTGTAGATACCCAGTTACACTGAACCATGCTCTCACACAAAGATTGCCACGACCTAAATTGGGTCCCTAGCCATAATGGGCATCCCAAACCAACTAAGTCCTGAGATGACCCCTTAACCTTATCTCATAAGCAAAGAAATATAATGAAATTGGGAAGTCGATCAATAAAAAATAAAAGAAGTTTAAAGAACCATAAGATCAAGTTTGTAAGTCAAAACCAAATATAACAAAATAAAAGCCAATACTATTTTCAAAGCCTCTAACCTTACAAAGGCAACTGAGCTGAGAATAACTGAAAACAAATAGTGCCTTTTGAATGATAGAGGGATCACCAACCATTATATAGGATAATAGTCCACCTAATGTTACACAGGTCCATAAGAAAAGGCCTACGAATATACATCATAAAATAATGTAGTATTTGGGTCATTTAGTACAGCGAGTACTGGCATGGAACCAAGGAAAGGGATAAATATATATACCAAAGGAATCAGTCATAAAACACATATCCAACAACCATAAAGATAATGAAAAAAAGGGACAGGGGGACAAGGAATATGCAACCAGGACTCTTTCAAAGATTCAATCCTGAACTATGTAGCTTACACCGACCTAAAGTCACCTACGGGCTATATGGGTCTAATTCCCCCCACCAGAGAGGTATCAAAATATTTTAGCTGCATGGACAGAGGATTAGGCTAAAGTCACTAATAGAAAATATCCTCCCAAAAGAATAATTTTGTACTACTGCGCGAATCAAACATATAGTGGTCGTAGACACCCATCATTGGCAAACGTGGCTTCAAGTGTTGGTCATAATGAATACACCTTCTTGCCGAAGATACACAATTACCATTAAGCCCAATTAAAACATTTACACATTTCCATTAATCATGGAGTTTCCCATTAAGGCTTTCCCAAAATTTGGTATCGTCATACCAAGACTTACAAGCCATCAATATAATGTTATTCTATATTTATTTAACCATTTAAACTCCAAATTTCCAGTTATCAATACAATATAAACCATTTTCTATTAATTTCATGCAATATTTCAAAAGGTTAGTTAAACACTATTAAATCTCCATTAAAAAGCAAGTTATGAAATAGATTGAGGTTTACATCTTTACCTAAAAAACCATATCTATTATGAAATAAAGATACCAAATTCCCCTTTTTTTAATCAAGTAAAATGGAATGTCATAGTATAATAAAAAATATAGGGAGTGTTCAACATGCCTTTTTGATGATTAAAGCTTGAGTATGAGCCTTAATTCTTGAAGAGAACTCCTATTTTGCTTTGTGAGGGTGTATGAGGAGAAAACATTGTTAATTTTGGCTTATGGGGGTGGGAAAATACCTTCAATATGTTTAGAAGGTCTTTTCATAGGTAAAAGACCAACAAACCCTCGACCTAAGCTAAAAAATATAAAAAAGGCATTTTTGTACTCTAAGGGAGTGCACTCCCTTACAACAAAGAGACAAGAGCATGGCATGATCTTATCACGGACCTTCACTAGTAGCTACGTAAGAGTGTGCCACCCCACTGTGGCACTCCCTTAACATGGAACCCTACTTTTTTGGGGTCCCACTACGTCCTAAAATGCGATCCAAAAATTCTTAAATTTTCCCTAAGCTTCTTGTTACCTTCATTTGTCATAATTTCACTCAAAATCATTGTTGAACGTAAATGAGGCACCAAAATAAAGGCATTAAAATTTTAGGTTCTTAAAAAATAGTGCAGAGTCTATCTTTTCCTTAGTTCACCCTAATATTTGGGGTCATAGTAGAATCAGTTCAACATTAGGTTTATGTTATTTTGTCAGCTTCATTGATTTTTATTCAAGATGTACTTGTATTTTCTTAATGAAAGATCACTCTTAATTGTTTTCTATATTGAAGAGTTATTGTTTTGAAATACAAAATCAATTTGGTGTCTCTATTCATATCTTTTATAGTGATAATGCATTAGAATGTCCTTCAAATTTCAATAGTTTATGACTCATCAAGGAATAATTCATCAGACTACTTGTCCATATACCCCTTAACAAAATAAAGTAGCGGAGAGGAAAAATAGGCACCTCAGTGAAACTGTCGCACTCTTCTCATTCAATCCCATGTTTCACTATATTTTTTAGGTGATCCAGTTATCACATCTTGCTATTTTATTAACATGATGCCCTCAGCTTGCATTCAAAACAAATTCCTTATACATTATTATTTCCTCAGTCACCTCTATACTCTCTTCCCTTTTTTGTATTTGGGTGTACATGTTTTGTTCAAAAATTCACACTAGGGAAAGATAAATTAACCCCTTGTGCTCTCAAATATGTAATTCTTGGTTATTATCAAGTACAAAAGGGATATCATTACTACTCGCCTAATCTTTGCCAGTACCTTATATTAGCGAATGTCATATTTTTTTGAGTCTCAACCTTACTTTATGGCTCCTGATCATCCTAACATGTCTAAGGTCTTATCTATATTGACTTTTGAAGAATATACATACCTTCTAAAACATCATTTATAGTGCCACCATTCTTGAATTATTATCATCGTCCATGTATAGCATCAGGCTCAGATAATTCTCATCTAGCACCTGACCCTACACCTATTACAGACTTGTCTCCTCCAACTGCACTTTGAAAATATATATGGTCCACTCATAATACAAACCCCTATTATACCCTTTAACATATCATCATATATCATCTCCCTTTTATGCATTGATAAGATGTATGCTTTACATATGAGTGGTACTTGGGAGTTTGTTCTTCTCTCTTTAGGTAAATCAATCATTGGTTATCATTGGTCTTATGCAGTGAAAGTTGGTTCGGATGGCTAAATTGATCGACTTCAGTATCACCTTGTTTCTAAGGGTAGACACGAATATTTGTTCTTGATTATATTGATACTCTATCTTGTAGCTAAAATTTTAGATGTTTGTCTTTTTCTATCCATGGATACTGTTTAACACTGAACTTTTTTTCAACTGAATATTAAGAATGATTTTCTCCATGGTCACCTTGAGGAGGAAGTTTGTATGGAACAACCTCCTAGTTTTGTTGCTCGAGGGGAGTCTATTTAGGTGTGTCGATTGCGCCGGTCACTTAATGATCTACAATAATCTCCTTGAGCCTGGTTTGGAAAGCTCAACATAGTAATTCAAAAGTTTGATCACCCTATGTTTTATCGATATTCTACTCTAAATTGATGTATTTATTCGATGGTTTATATTGATGATATCACTATATATGAGAATGATCAAGATAGTATCATTAATTTGAAGCAACACCTCTTTTAGCATTTTTAGACGAACGAGCTGGATAGATCGAAGTATTCTTTAGGTATTGAAGTTGATTGATCTGTACAAGCATTGTTATTTTACAACATAAGCATGCCTTAATCACTCTTGAGGAGATAGGAATGATGGGAGGTAAACTAATTGATACTCCTGTTGATATGAATACTAAACTCCTGTCAGGATAGGGGGAGCCACTCAATGATCCTGAAAGATATAGGCGTCTAGTTAGTAAGTTGAGCTAGTGTTATAAGTCAGTTTATGGATTCTCCCTATGATAGTAATTGGGATTTAGTTATTCACATTGTGCGATATACTAAGCCAATTCTGAATATGTGAGTCCACAAATAGAAATTTCTAACAATCTCCCATATGGACCACAAATATTTTGAACAATTATGCATAGATAAAACTTTATTGTTCACAAACTTTTGTTGTCTTAACTAAAATATCTAAAATCAATCTGGTCCATCGATACTATCAATGTAGGATCAAAGCAGTTTTCATAACATATATGCATAATGTAATTCATCAATGGTTACAAATATTAGAAATAGTAATGACATAGATCAAATACGGAAATTACATGTAAAATGATCTAAGTCATGTATATTTCCAATTGGTCCTACTTTATGACTTGAATAGTCTAAAATTACTTTCTTATACTCTATGCAAAACAGCAGTAGAAAGTTAATATCTTTATTTTTCACCTTTATCAATGAGCACATGAAATTCATAGGTTTGTTGAATCTTAAGACTCAAAGGTTTCTGGTTGCACCATCTATATTTTTTCTTCAATATTTCCATTGAGAAATGCAATCTTTATGTCCATTTGATATAGCTATAAGTCATAGTAAGTTGCAAGTGCCTTAATGATTCTTAAAGAGTCTTTGATAAAATTGGCAAAATAGACTCTTTAATAGTTATCCCTTCCTTTTGAGTAAATCCCTTGGTAACTAGGTGCACTTTATAACTTTTGATGCTGCCTTTCAAATCATGTTTGATTTTGGAAAGTCATTTACAACCAATCAATTTTGATCCTTATGGCAACTTGACAAGATTCCAAACATCAGAATCTTTCATATTCAACTTATCTTCTATGACTTTGATCCATTTAGAAGAGTTTCAACATGATTTCACTTGACCAACAATTATAGGATCATCTTCTAATCCCATGTCAAAAATCATGTTATTGGAGACAAACAACATAATTATCCAAAATTATTTTCTCCTTTATTAGATCTTCTTCTAGACACCTCCACTTAAGGTTGTTGAATATATTCTACATAACCCTAATTTGCAGATTAAGAAATATTTATTAAAGCTATTTGATCACTTTTATTATTAGAAGGGATATTATTCCTTTTGAAACACAATTTATTTTTATTGACTTCTCCCTCCATAACCAAATCCTTAATAAATTTGGCATTTTCTATTTCGAAAAAGGATCTATTTAAGGGGTTGTGAAACTTCAAACCTCACGATTATTAATCTGACGAAGTACCCAAATTACTTGAATGAGGGTTTTTATTACTATATGAAGTTTTTCTATTTAATTTTTATAAATTATCAATTATAGTACCAGTTTGAATAATATTAGAAATTAGAGAAAGGATATGTCATGACCCAAATCAGGCCCTGGCCACGATGGGCATCCCAAACCATATTCGCCCGAGCCCTCTTTTCTTTCTGACAAGCATGTACATCACTCAAATAATATAAGAAATGTGGAAGATTCAACAGAGGGTCACATGGTAATTTTAATAGATCAACTGAACAAATCCAAAGATGAGATTTCATACACTCCTAACAGTACTTAACATCAGTCTGTAAAATTTTTAATATACCAAAACCAACATCTCACTTAAAACTAGGAAAAGACCCCCAGTTGGACCAATACCAAATGAAATAACAATACTCTAAGATTGGCCTTTCAAAGTAAGAGAGGCTCACCAACTGCACACTGTTTGTCAAATTTATGGTCTAGCAGGACCCCTGGACTGAGCCTCAGACCCTGAAATATAGGGGGTCAATACAGAAATACTGGTACGCAGAGTAATCCAAAAATAAATTACAACTTTTATACAACATAGGTGAGCGTTATTATAAAACATATTAGCGCAAAATCATTTGGAAGCACATGGGCATAGTATAATGATTTTCAACAATAATGTAGCACTATGGAGCTATATGGTACACCCTACAATTTCACATTTTTACCAACAACCAAACCTAGGTTGCCGCTAAGATTAGAGTACTAGTGAGGGAAGAAGACACAAGATCACACAGATATATTATGGTTGGCCTCAAGATCACAAAGCAGGGCTCCTAACCATAGGTCCCAAGTTAGGAAGACATTGTACTAGGTATGCAAGGTCACATAGCATGGTACCAAGTTCCCGTGTCGGAAAATCACAATTTCTAGCATAGAGTCATTTGACTCGTGCTTTCTTTGGATAACCATTTAACTCACATTAATCAAACTTTAATTTTGATATAAGGAAAACATGCATCATGCTTACAACATTCTTTTCGTCTTTCATTTGAGGTAATTCCTCCGCGGAGTATCATCATACCCCGACTTCCAAGTAATCAGTACACATCAATTCTCAAAACTTCATATACAAATCAGAGTATGAACACCAACAAGATTCCCATACACCAACCCATGCATAATGATTCACAACACATAATAGTCAAGAAGCTTCATCATTTATAAAGTAGTACAATAGTGGATATAAAACTCATGCTCACAGTAGTTTAACAATAGTATCATGTTGAGTACATAAAACATTATCATGTGGATTAAAATAATCACAACTCATGTTCATAACACCTTTCAAAATTCAAATCACATGTCCACCATTTCAACAATTATGATATATAAGCAAACAACCCCATGATCTTTCAATATTCCTCTCAAAACCATATCACAACGCATGTTTTTTGTGTTTAAAATGAAACCCCACATATAATTTCATACATAATTAAGTAATTATTAAAATCTTGTTTAAATTCGTATCAAAATCATGCCCATGAGATTAGGACAACCCCATGTACCTAATTTTGTTAAGTAGAGAGAGAGAAACATGAATCTTAATTGCGTCTTTGGAGTTCTTGACATTGAGGATGAACTTTGATCTCTAGGAAATGGATTAGGATTTTGATATTGAGTGAATAAGAGAGGTTTGTGATGAATTATGCCCTCCTTAAGTTAAAGATCATGTTATGATTGAGTTATAATGGGGAAAAATAGACTAAAATACCCTTCATGACCCGAAATTTAAAAGAAAAACATGAATTGGCACTCGACGCGTTAGCCAACACGACTTGTCGATATCGCATCGGGCCACTATTTCATCGACGTGACAATCAACACGGCATGTCGACTTCACATTGAGCCACTATTTCCAACATCCAAACACACCTCTAACATTGTCAGAAAATCCAAAACTTCCCCGACATACCCTTTCTACTCCCCCGATCATGAATCAACTTAAAAATCCATATCTCAAGGTTGGAAAAATCGATTTAAAAATCACAAAAGTTTAGGAGCTTAAAATATGACTAAGTCCTTTTGAATACTTAGGAAATTTTCATATGATTAACCCTTTAAGCATGCTACAAAGTAAGATATTTAGTCGAGGACACCACGGGGTGTTACATTATCCCTCCTTGTGATTATTTTCCCTCGAATGATGGCTCGGAACAAAACCAAGCACGACTTCAACACACTAAGGAAAAGATAAAGAGAGTAAGATATGATTCATACCACTTAGGTCGCCATCAATAGTCTCAAAGAGGGTTAAGTATTTGATCTGCATATTATCTTCTGATTCCCAAGTAACTTCCTCATCTTTTTGATTTCCCTAGAGAAATTTAACCAAAAATATTTTCCTGTTCCTTAATTTCTGAACTTGGCGGTCCAAGATAGCAATAGGTTCTTCTTCATATGATAGGAAGTTTGTTACCTTGATCTTCTCTACAGGCAACACTAGAGAATGGTCTCCAATGCATTTCTTCAACATGGACACAGAGAATACTGGATGAACAAATATCAGACATGCAAGAAATTCTAACTCATAAGCAACAACACCTATCCTTCTCACAATATGCTATGGCTCTATATAGCGAGGACTCCACTTCTCTTTCTTCCCGAATCGCATGACTCCCGTCATAAGGGAGACTTTTAGAAACACCCAATCACCCACCTGAAATTCTAGCTCCCTTCTCCTAACATCGGTGTAGGATTTCTGGTGACTCTGGGATGCTTTAAGTTATTCTCTAATAATTTTCACCTTATCCATCGCCTAATGAACAAGATTAGGCCCAAACAAAGAATTTCACTTACCTCATACCATCTAATCGGTGATCTATATCTTCTTCTATAAAGTTTTTTAAAATAAGCCATGTTAATGCTGGCATGGTAGCTATTATTGTAGGCGAAATCTATCAATGGCAAATGATCTACCCAACTACCCTTGAAGTCAATTACACAGGCCCTCCACATTATCTAGGGTCTGAATGGTGCATTCATCGTGCCCATCGGTCTGAGGGTGGAATCCAGTACTCAGGTTCACTTAGGTACCTAAACCCCTCTAAAAATATTGCTAAAACAATACAGAGAATTGTGTACCTCGATCGGATATAATGGATACAGGTGCCCCATGCAAGCAAACTATTTCCTCAATGTACAGCTTGGCATAATCATCTCTCAAATAGTTAGTCCTCACATGAAAAAAGTGAGCTGACTTGATCATTCGATCCACAATTACCCAAATAAAATCATATTGGTTTTGGGACCTCGGAAGTCCCATGATGAAATCCATATTGATCATCTCCCATTTCCACATAGGCAAGGCTATTTCTTAGGAAGTACCACCTGGTCTCAAATGTTCCACTTTAGCTTGTTGGCAATTCAAACACTTGGAAACAAAATCAGCAACATCACATTTCACATTATTCCACCAATATATAGCTTTAAGATCATGGTATATTTTAGTAGAGCCTGGTTGAACAACATACCTCAAAGCTTGAGCCTCATCAAGGATCTCTATCATAAACCATCCACATACACATCCTGCCTTGGTACCTCAAAATACCATCACCACCAATTTTAAATTCCATCACCTTCTGTTGAGCCACATAGTTCTTAATCTGCATCAAGATGGGGTCTTCTGCCTGCTTCTCCTTAACTTCATCACATAGGAAAGATTTAGCTTTCTCATGAACCACTACTCCTCCATCTTTAGAGTCCAGAAGTCACACCCTTAGATTTTTAAGCTGATGAATATCTTTCACTATCTCCCTCTTTCCTTCCTCAATATGAGAAAGACTGCCCATAGATGATCTGTTGAGGGTGTTGGCCACCATATTTACCTTGCCCAGATGATACTGCAGGCTCATGTCATAATCCTTCAACAGTTCCAACCACCGCCTTTGCCTAAGATTCAATTATTTCTATGAAAAGACATACTGTAAACTTGTATGGTCAGTGAAAATATCAACATGAACCCTATACAGGTAATGCCGCTAGATTTTAAATGCAAACATGACAACCGCTAACTCCAAGTCATGGGTGGGGTAGTTTCGCTCATGAACCTTTAATTGCCTAGATACATAAGCTACCACCTTACCATGCTTCATAAGTACACACCCAAGTACCACCCAGGATGCATCACAGTACACAAAGAAAGCCTCTGTACCTTTAGGAAGAGTCAAAATAGGTACTATAGTCAACTGGTCTTTCAACTTCTCAAAATTATTCTCACAGGAGTCAGACCATACAAATTTCACCTTTTCTGTGTCAATCTTGTAAGTGGAGCATGTATGGAAGAAAAACTTTCTATGAACCATTTGTAATACCCTGCCAAACCGAAGAAGCTCTGGATATCAGTTGGATTCGTGGGTCTAGGCCATTTTCTCACTGCCTCAATATTTTAGGGGTCAACTTTAACTCCCTCACTAGACACAATATTCCCCAAAAAGGTAATAGCACTAAGCCAGAATTCACACTTACAGAATTTTGCATACAATTTATGATCCTTGAGGGTTTAAAGAATAATTTGGAGGTGATTGGCATGATCCTCCTCACTCTTAGAATAAATCAAAATGTCATCAATGAATACTATGACAAACAGATCTAGAAACTAATGGAACACCATATTCATTAGGTCCATGAAAGCTAAAGGGGCGTTGGTCAATCTGAAGGACATGACTAAGAATTCATAATGGCCATATCTGGTTCGAAAAGCTATTTCAGGAATATAATCCTCCCTAACCTTCAACTAATGATACCCTGAATAAAGGTCTATCTTGCAAAAACACTTAGCACCCTGAAGTTGGTCAAAGAGATCATCAATTCTGGGAAGAGAGTATTTGTTCTTAATCGTGACCTTATTCAATTAACGGTAGTCTATACACATGCAAAGGGAGCCATCTTTCTTATGCATGAAGATTACAGGTGCACCCCAAAGAGAAACACTAGGACGAATAAAACCTATGTCAAGAAGATCTACTAATTTCTCTTTAAACATTTTGAACTCAGCAGGAGCTATTCTGTAAGGCAGAATGGAAATAGGATAGGTGTCTGGCAATAATTCAATACCATAATCTATCTCTCTATCAGGTGGTATCCCTAGAGATCATCAGGAAAAACCTCCAGAAATTTGTTGACTATGGGAACAGATCGAAAAGGAGGACTTTTAATATTAGAATCTTTTACTCAAATCAGATGATACAATCAACCCTTAAAGATAAGTTTTTGGGATCTGCAGTCGGAGATGAACTTCCTTTTGGTTGCTAAAGAATACCCCTCCCACTCTTTCACTGGTTCATTCGGAAAAGAGGAAGTGATCCTTCGGGTTCTACAATCTTGCATGGCATAGAATGAATAGAGCCAATCCATCCCTAAAATGGCATCAAAATTAACAATATCAAGCTCTACAAGGTCAGCCATAGTATCACAATTATAGACGATAGGACACAACTCCTATACACTCTCCTAGCCACAACAAAGTCACCAATATGACTAGAAAAAGAAAAGGGTTCTGAAATATTCTCAGGCGTGAAACCAAAACTGACTGCCATATATGGGGTCACATAAGACAAGGTAGACCCTGGATCAAGTAACACATATGCATTACGGGAAAAAAAATTACAACATACCCATGACCATATTTGGTGAAGCCTCTGCATCCTGGCGATTGGACAAAGCATATAACCAATTGCGACCGTTTCTAGTAGGTGAAGTAGCACACTTAGGAGGAGGAGCTATGGAGGTAACTTGGGACTTAGCCCACCTGAATTACCTCCGGTAGAAGGTTAATCTCTTCTAATGTGGCCCACTTGGCTGCAAGAGTAACAAATCCTCCTTTCAAAGTAACACTTCCCAAGGTGATTCTTCCCACAAGTACTACAACGGGGAAAAGATTTGATGGGCTATATCACACTCTCCTGGGAATGAGTGTCCTGCATCATGTGACTACTATTTTCCTGAGGACTAAAGGGTCACTATTTATGTAGAGGCCTGGGTACTGGGGCGCGGATTGAAGGCTGTGCGTTAACCCAAGTCGTTTTACCCCAATCTCGATCCTGACATTGACTATAGTGTTGATCTGAAGATCTGGCCCTCTTGGCCTGCCTGTCTTTCTCTTTTACTTCATCAACCCTCTTTTTCTGATCCTCAACCTACTGTATGTGAACGAGCAGTCTGGAGAAGTCCATATCTAAGTTCAACATTTCCTCTTTGCACTTCAACACCAAGTCATCCTAAAGATCAGATGCAAACTTCCTCATATGAGCCCTCATGTTTCCCGCTAATTTCGGAGCATAGCGGGATAGTTGTTTGAATTTTAGGATGTACTCTTTAGCGCTCATATTTCCTTGTTTCAAATTCATGAACTTTTTAGCCTTGGACTCCCTCAACTCCTGGGGAAAGAATTGGTCTAGGAAAACTTCCACGAATTTGCCTCATAAAAAAGGCTCAGCATTATCACCCATCGAATCTTCCCACTTAGTATACCACTGATTTGCTACCTCCTTCAGTTGATAGGCCACTAGTTTAACCCCTTCCACTTCATCCACATGCATCACTTAAAAAATTTTCTACATGTCATCCACAAACTCTTATGGATCCTCCTCCACCTTAGTACCCATAAATTTAGGTAGGTTCAACCTCATATACTGACCCAACCGTGTAGTCTTGGATGCTCCAGATGTAGAACCAATATCCTCTGACTGTCGAGTCTGTGAGGCCACCAACTGTGCAATCATATGAATAAACAGTCTGAACTCAGCATTTGATATCTCCCTCTGGGGATATTGGGGGTGGTTATTCTCAGATTGGGGAGCCCTAGGTGCCCTGGGTGGGCTGGTCTAAATAGAAGGGACTCCTAGAGCAGCAACAAACTCAGGAGTGTGAGCCCTATTATGTGTCCTCATCCTATGGGTTGGACGGACATCTTTAGTTTAGGCGTTCTGATCATTAGAGTAGCGTGGAGGCATGATAGCTTTTCTAAAATACAAAGGACCATTGATTAGGGGACATTTCAGAATCTATAGCACGAACTAAATCACCAAGAAAGGAGACATTTCGAAATGCCTAGTAGCCTCCTACTTATAAGTGTGGCACACTACACATCCATAAATAAGACTCTACCCGATGTGATTTCGCAGACACCCAGGCACCATGAACCGTGCTCTGATACCAAGTTTGTCATGATCCCAAACCAGGCCCTGGCCATGACAGGCATCCCGAACCATATTGGCCTGAGCTCTCTTTTCTTTCTGACAACCATGTACATCATTCGAATAATATAAGAAATGCAAAAGATTCAACATATGGTCACATGGTTATTTTAATAGATCAATTAAACAAATCCAAAGATGAGATTTCATAAACTCCTAAAAGTACTTAACATCAGTCTGTAAAATATGTAATACATCGAAACCAATATCTCACTTAAAATTGGGATAAGGCCCCCAGTTAGACCAGTACCTTAATGAAATAACAATACTCTAAGATTGACCTTCCGAAATAAGGAAGGCTCACCAACTGCACACTACTCCCTATCAAATCTACGATCTAGTAGGACCCCTGGACTGAGCCTCAGACCCTGAAATCTAGGGGATCAATACAGAAGTACTGGTACGTAGAGTAATCCAAAAACAAAATACAACTTTTATACGACATAGGTGAGAGCTATTATAAAACACTTGAGCCCAAAATCATTTGAAAACACATGGGCATAGTATAATGATTTTCAACAATAATGTAGTACTATGGAGCTAGATGGCACACCCTACAATTTCATATTTTCACCGACTGCCAAACCTCGATTACCGCTAGATTGGAGTACTAGTGAGGGAAGGACACAAATGATAACACAGTAGGGTGCAACAACCCTAATCAAGTCACTATGTCATGGTTGGGATCAAGATCACAAAGTATGGCTCCTAACCATAGGTCCCGAGTTGAGATGACATAGTACTACGTACGTAAGATCACATAGCAGGGTACCAAATTCCCGTGTTAGCAAATCACAATTTTTCTTCGGGTAACCATCTAACTCACATTAATCAAGCTTTAAGTTTGATATAAGGAAAATATGCATCTTGTTCACAACATTCTTTTCTTTTTTCATTCAAGGCAATTCCTCCACAGAGTATCATCACACCCCGACCTACAAGTCATCAATATCACATCAATTCTCAAAACTTCATATACAAACATAGTATGAACACCAACAAGAATCCCATACACCAACACATGCATAATGATTCCCAACACGTAATAGTCAAGAAACTTCACAATTTATAAAGTAGTACAATTGGGGATATAAAACTCATGCTCTCAGTAGTTTAACAATAGTATTATGTAGAGTACAGAAAACATCATCACAGTGATTAACAGATTCATAACTCATGTTCATAACACCTTTCAAAATTCAAATAACATGTCCATCATTTCAACAATTATAATATATAAGTAAACAACCCCATGATCTTTCAATATTCCTCTAAAAAACATATCACAATACAGGTTTTTTTGTGTTTAAAATGAAACTCATATATAATTGCATACATAATTAAGTAATTATTAAAATCTTGTTTAAATTCATA
This sequence comes from Capsicum annuum, assembly GCF_002878395.1. Classification (NCBI taxonomy): domain Eukaryota; kingdom Viridiplantae; phylum Streptophyta; class Magnoliopsida; order Solanales; family Solanaceae; genus Capsicum; species Capsicum annuum. Next base: position 28,483,095 of record NC_061111.1, read on the forward strand.
TCAAAATCATGCCCATAAGGTTTTAATATTGAGAGAACAAGACAGATTTTTGATAAATTATGCCCTCCTTAAGTTAAATATCGTGTTATGACTAAGTTATGATGGGGAAAATAGACTAAAATGCCCCTCCTAGCCGGGAATTTAAAAGAAAAATGCGAAATGCCCCTCCTACTAGTTCATTGATACGACCATCGATGAAGCACATTGACTTCACGTCGAGCCACTATTTCCAACATCCAAACACACCTCTAACATTGTTCGAAAAATCCAAAACTTTTCCAATACACCCTTTTTACTCCCCCGATCATGAATCAACTTAAAAATATATATCTTAAGGTTGAAAAAATCAATTTAAAAATCACAAAAGTTTAGGAGCATAAAATATGACTAAGTTATTTAGAATAATTAGGAAATTTTTAGATGATCAACTCTTTAAGCATACTACGAAGTGAAATGTTAAGTCGAGGACACCACAAGGTGTTACATAATACAAATAATCTTATCGATTAAACAATTATATCCAGATGTGTCCAAACAAGAAATAAATCTTAAGTTACATCTAAAAGATGGTATAATTAATATTTCTTCTAATTTCCCATATCTAATGAAATTCTAAAGACACCAATAGCCTCCAAAGATACTTTCTTATCATTACCTACACAAATGTATCTTTAAGCATTAATCGACACTTGGCTCCATAACCAATCTTGCATAGTGGCACTCATCTGTGCAGCGAACTTGGAACATTCTAGCTTTATCTGACCAATTTTCTAGCAAAATAAATAAGTCAAAGGTCATTGGACTATGATGTTCCTTTGCATGATGTTTCCTCAATTTTACTCCTTTTTTGTTTATTTGAAGAAGTTTGAGTTTCAAAGACATGTCAAATGAGTACTCTCAATCTTCTCTTATAAGTGTATCTTCTTCTTGCACACACTGAGCTATAAACTCATTCAAAGCTCATTCTCCTTTTGAGTATTATATGAAACTTTAAATTGACAAAATTATGTTGGAAGAGAGATCAAAACTAGGTGCACAAGTATGTCATTGTACACTTCAAGCTTAAAGGCCCTAAGTTTTATCATAAAATTATCCATTTCTAATGTACTCTCTTATGTTTTCTTTTTCCTTATATTGCATTGAAACAGTCTTATTAAGAATACTACTTGTTTTGGCATTTTCATTAGCAACAAATTGGTATGTAATTTCTTTTAAAAAAAAATTGGCATCTTTATTTTCTTTTATACTGCCCTTAATAATTTTGATATTGAGTGTTGCATCATCAAGCTCATGCAACGCTTCCACTTTTAGTAGGTTGGATACTTTTTTTTATTAGAACTAGTTTCATTCAAGTCCGCAAGGAGATCAAATCTTAATGCATAATCAAGATCCATGCAATCAAGCATTATCATAATGTTCTCTTTCCATTTCTTAATATTTGTGCCATTAAGCACAAGAATATTGTCCATACTAGTATGTATAGAAGACACTATAAGATAAAAGAAATAATACTCATAATTAATCATTCAAATAGATCATGTATATGTGCAAATAATTAAATTAAATAAATCTAAAGTAAAATGATAAATTAAGATATTATATTTATCACACACATATACATATGGTTCCATCTCAAGATACCTAGCACAACATTATCATTTAGTCCTTGGACATTGATAATAATTTGTAAGAGGTACTATTATACATAGTTCATAAACATTGGTTACTAAAATGTCCTAACTATATGCCTTTTTTTAGACAATACATCATCAGCATGCAATACAAATTTCTCACATATTCATGACTTTCCATAATCTAGTTAAAATAATCTTCTTTGGAATAATTATTTCACATAGATAAAACATGCTTATATGATGAAGGTAAATAAAATCTACATAGTAGAGGTTACTTTGACAACATATTGATTAAATGTACTCACTTTTAAACAAGAAACATACATACTAGGATTAAAAAAAATTAATCAAATAATTGGAAAAAATATAAAATTTCCACTTTATGAAAGACAAATTAAAATATCTATAAAAAGTATCTATAAGCTTTACTCCAAAAAAAAATTTGGAAAAATCATTCCACAAGAAATCAAAAAACTTGTTCCATTATTTTAATTAAAAAAATTAATATAAAGAATATAAAAAAATGTTCCAATAAAAATCTTGATACTAAAACAGTAAAACAATACACTACCATGGTTTTGGACTTTAGCCTAACATAGGAAAAAGCTCAGTTTACTTTGGTGGGGTCTCACAATAAAAGAACGATAGAATTATTCAACACCTTGGTTTTGTTTATGGAGAACTCCCTTTTAAGTATCTTAGCATTCCTTTTTCCACAAAAAGAACTATCACTTCTGCTATGGCAGCCTCTCATTGAAAGAACTGTCACTAGAATTTCTTCTTCGACAGCCAAGTAACTATCCTACGCAGGGAGAATACAATTGATTCAATCCGTTGTGTTTGGCATGCATGCCTATTTTTCTCAAATTTTTACAATTCCTTCCAAAGTTCTCAAAGTTATTGATATGTATTTTTAAAGTTATATGTGGTCTGGTTTAAACACAATCACTAGAAATGCATTAGTAGCCTAGGATAAGGTTTGCTCACTTATTGCCACAAGAGGTCTAAACTTGATTAACTTGAGATTATGGAACGATGCTGCTATTGCAAAATTATGCTGGGATGTAGCCAATAAAGCATACAAATTATGGGTGAGATGGATACATAATATATAAGAGATAGACTATTTAATTTGGTTCTTATACCTTAATAGGCAGCTTTGATGATCAAAAAAATCATATTTGCTAGAGACACTGTTTCTTTAGTTCATCAGGTTTCAACTTCCTCTCATAGCCTCATCAAACATTTCTACCATGTTGGACCATCTATGACTTATAAATGCTTGATGTTTGATAATGATGCACGATCAACAGCAAAATTTACTATGTGGTTTCACCTTTATGGGAAAGTACTAACTGTGGATAGACTTCTTAAATGGGGTCTCAAACTTCCCCTACTTGTGTTATATGTCTGATGTAAGATAAAACTAGGGATCATCTTTTCCTTCTTGTACTTTTGCACAGACCCTATGGACTTGGGTGCTTCACTGGATACATAAAAATGCAACCACTATAGGTACATAGGAGGACTATACAACATGGGGCCATAAAGAATGCTAAAGAAATTAAGATAGCAAGAAGAAAGAATCCTCAAATTTGTGTTTGCTGAATGTGTATACTCTCTCTGGATTGAAAGAAATCAAAGAATATTTTAGGAAAAATAGAGGACATGTGATAGCCTTGCAAATGAATTAGCCTACACCTACATTACAAGAGCTAAACCAACAATCATTACCCTTCTGCATAATTTTCGTTTCTGGATAGCTTGACTATTTCCTCGAGTGGTCTTTTATTTTTTTCTAGTTGGTTGATTAGGATCCTTGTCATTCCTTTTTCTTTGAGTAAAGCCAACTGAGTTTGTAGGTTGTTGTCTAATCTTTAATGATTACTTTGTTGATTAATAAAATCAAGTTAGTTACCCAAAAAAATAATACACTGCTTCAGAATTTATTTGTCACTTTGTCCCATTTTCACAAAAAAATAAATACAATATATTCTTGTGCTCATCAAAATTATAATCTCAATGATCCTTATTCTTTTTATTAAAAGCATGAAAACAATACTGCCCAAAACAAAACTTGGCAAAAAGAAACACATTATCATGCAAAAGAAATTGAAAGAACAATCCACAAAATTATGTACCAAAAAAAACTGAAATACCAACTTTTGTATTATCCTTAAACGGCAAAATAAAAACTGCCTTAGAATCATTAAAAAAAATCTTACAAAATGTCATTTCAGTTGCAAAATAGAAGCAGAGTATTACTCACTTTGGTATACAAATTGATTTCAAAAAAAACTAAGTATCATGTCTAATATTCAAACAAGACTATGCTCTAGATACCACTTGCTGGAAAAACTAATAGAGTTCACTCAAGATCATCATGTAAATTAATATATAGAGATAATAATCTATAAGAATAGTTAGTGGACTAAATTTTTTCCATTGCAAGAATTAATAAAAGAAGATATAGTCTTCCAAACCTTGAAGAATGCCCTTTGTCGTAATCTTCTTCTGAGACAGAATGAAAAAGACAAAAGTTTCTTCCAATTTAAGGACCATATCCTTTTAAGGATTCTAAAGTGTCTTTTAAGGTGAAAAATACTTTTTTAATAAGTCTCCATCAGACTTAAGAAAAGGTCCGTGGATTTTTTAAGTTATACAAAACAAACCCACCCTCTATTTACATTTTAGGCCAAATATATAATAATTTATTAGATCTTAAAACAACCTCATATATAGTATATCTATGCATAAATATTAATATGTGAGTCCACAAAGTAGAATTACTAATACAAAGGAGAGACCAATTTGTAGGCGCCATTATCCACCAAAATATACATGACTTTTGTGGTTTAGTGTTCACCCATATTTTTATTTCTAAACAAGATAAAGGTTGTTAAGTGAAAAGGGAGATGCTCAAAAGTCCCCACATTCATGAAACACCCTCTGTATCAAGGAAATTTAAATAGTGACTTTCTAACAATACAAGGGAAGGATCAGATCAGAAAGCCAAAGAAGAATAAAATACTTCCTTTAAAATCACCAAAGTCAACTCATTATTAAGTGCTTGATTCTTTTAAAAAAAATTCCAGCATTCCTAGTTCCAATGCTAATAATGTAGGATTTTTTTACTCGACATAATAAACATGAAAAATAGAAACTAGGAGCCACTGCAACAGAAAAGGTAGAGGTTAGTTGCATTTAGTATCTTCTTTGTTCATTTTGTTGCACAATTTTCACAGTAACTAAGTTCTTCCAAAGGTATTCCATCTTGGAATCTTGCTATCAACCACACCATCTATTCTCATAATAGGTTTTACCTAGTCCAAGATGAAAGTTGTTACCAATTTGTTATAATAGTCTGCCCATTCATCCAACTGCAGTACCTAAAATATGTCCAACTTCACATTAATTAGATTAGTGACAAACATAAAGGATGTTATAGTCAATAAACCAAAATAATACAAATCATGAGGACACAAATGAAAATTTAGATCATCCCTTGATAATGGGAGTACCGATAATCAATAGTTGATATAACTCATCTATCCTATTAAGAATGAAAATGGAAGCTCTGACCACCCAGGATGCAACAGAGAACAAATAACTAGAAACTGATAAATTACTGATTGTCATATTTTAATTGCTGGTTCTAACTTCAAGACACCAAAGCTTGGTTAAGAGACTTCAACTAACCTGCTGCAAACAACCACCCAAATTCTAACTAGCTCAATATTTATAGGTTATTACTTTACAAACACAAGCTGATGACTCAAAAACTAAAACCAAATATGATATTTATTGTTCCCGCCTCCACAATATGATATTTGTGGTTCCTGCTTCCATGGATTCCTCTGAACCACGTGGCACTTCCATCTTTTCCTTCCCAACTCAATTAATTAAATGGCATCATAAATTTCAACATGAATCCTCAATGTAATTATTACCTAAATCGAATAGATATGAATTGTTGTTCTCTCATATAAAACTTTTGAATTGTGATAAACAAGAAGATAGAGGGAAAAAAATGAACAAGAGGATGGAAGACCTTCCATTGTATTCTTCAGTGTCAACCTATATTGGATTGTTATTAAAAACCTCATCATAATAGACACTATTGAACTTTAACAAAACTTAGAAAGATGTTACATTTAAAACAATTGAGACTTCAATAAATTTTCAATTTTTATATCCCTATGTAGATGAGCAAAAGTTATGACAAGGCATAGATAGCAGCAATCAATGTGGTTAAAGCATCCAAAAGATTATGGGTGCAATGTTAAACTAAAAATTCACCATCAATTTAAAATCAATTGCAATTTCAGTGCAAATAACATATTTAAATACGGTAGTTTCTTAACTCTAATTTCCATTTTCACCCGACATGTTGTTTGCACTGTAATTCCTATAAATTGTTTCTATAGAAATGTCGATGATGATGTTGAAGAATCAGTTACATTTGAATTATTAGACGATGATCATCAATGGATTAGAACCACAAACATGACATGTTGTGGAGCCAATTATAGGTGTAATCCCTATCGAATATAAATTCGGCCTCGCGATGGTCCTAGCTTTTAGAAGGCCAAGAATTATTTCAAAAAAAATAATTTTCCCATGGTAGAACTGTGTAACAATAAGAGGCTCTGGGTGAGAGACGAGCCTAATTTTGTGGTGTTTATGTCAGAACCTTTCTTCTTCTTACAAAACCATGAAGGTATAAGCTTTAAGGTTTTGTTTCTGGTAAATGCGATTTTGCACAAAGGCATAGTTAATCGGCATTAGATGACTAATGACTTTTTTTTTTTGCTTAAAAGGCATCTTGAGGGGCTTAAATTTAGCTTCACTGAAGAACATATTTTCTTACAAAAAGCTTGTCTATGGTGCTAAATTAACCCCCTGATGCTATTTAAGCAAAGAATAGAATTGTTGATAAACCATGCCTTTGTGCAAAACCACATTTACAAAAATGAAACCTTAAAGCTTATACCTTCATGATTTTGGAAGCATGGCTCCGACATGAACACCCCAAAGTCAGTCTCATCTCTCTCCTAGAGCCTCTTACTTATAGGATCCTATTCCTTTAGGATGAGGTTGGCAACCAAATCGCTGAGAATGTCAATAATACTATCCACATCCAAAGTTTCTACCTAAGGAGATGTTTGTTGTGAGAGATAAGAAAAGATAGTTTCGGGATAACTTTTTCGTACCCTTTAATCCTTTATTTGGTTACAAAGTGTGGATAACTTATCCCAAGATTTATAATTAGTAGTAAGATAAGTTATCCCTACCATTGGACTATATAGTAATACTAGGATAACTTATATAGGGATAAAATGTGCAAAATAACCAGAATACCCTCCTTAAATTCTTTTTTATATATCACTTTTCACATCCATGTATATTCTCAGGTTTTCTAATACCATTTCCTTCACTACTAGTTTAATATATTTTTCCATTAAAAATTGCACAATAAATATAATTTTTATTTATGAAAATTTAATACGTTGAATTTGTTTTCCTAATTCATATGTGTATTTATAATTTGATTTCTCTTATAAAAATGTTGACGCCACTACTTAATTACATATTTTTGATTAAATAGTGTTTTTTTCAATTAAAAATTTAGATTTTATATATCAATTAAAATAAACATAACTTTAATATTTTATAATATAAGAGTGATATGTGTTTAAATGAAGTGACAAAAACAATAAAATCTCTTTTACTTTAACAAATTTAAGATGAATTTTTATTTTTAAAAACATATGGCACAATCATGACAATACACACACAAATATTTAAGCTAAATAAGATGAAAAATTTTATTTTTAAGAACGAATAAATAAATCTTGCAAAGAAAATATTAAAAAAGGTGGAGGATATTTTTGTAAACAAACAACTTATTCTTAGAAACTACGCAATGCATACAATTTTGATTAGGACAAACCAAACATTCAATAAAAAATAATCTCAGCATAAATAATCTCAGCATAACTTATCCCAACATAATTTATTGCAGCATAACTAATCCCAACATAACTTGATTCAATCCAAATGGCCCTTAAGCTCTTCAGCTTTGATCACACTCTGCCCACTTTCCTCAAACCATAGGTGTCAGGAACATTCTCATTGAGGATGTGGGAGCCATTTTAGAGGAAACCCTAAGAGATAGTGAGATTCACATCTCTCTGAAATCATTCATCCCACTCAAATTCCCTGACCTAATGGTCTCTATACTTTACTATACCAAAGATATTGGGACTCTTGTTTGACCTACTATTGAAGCCTTCTTTCATATGGTTTTATCAGAGGCTTTCATGCCAGAGGACACCAATAACAACTTCCTCTACATCATCCTAACCACCTCTATAAAGAATTTCAAACTCATTGTTCTTTGCAACACTTCCTATAAGTTGAAAACCAAGATCAATATGTAAAGTTTCAAGCCTTTACATGACACCATCATTGTCCCCAATCAAGCCAGCTTCCTATTTAATAGGAAAACTATAAATAATATCATCATTGTCCAGGAATGCATCTGTCACTTTAACAGAGAGGCAAGAACCCTAACATGATTCCCAAGATAGACCTTGAAAAAGCTTTTGACAGACTTGGGTGATCATTCATAGAGAATTCCTCTACTTGTTTAACCTCTCAGATAATCTCATCAAGATTATCATGTCATGTATCTTAAGAAGAAATATCTTTATCCTGGTTAATGGCAGGCAAATTCCTGTCTTCAAACCCTCTAAGGTAATCTGACAAGAAGACTTTATTCCTCTTACCTCTTTAGCATGTGCATGGAAATCCTTTCTAGGAAAATTAAGTTAGAAGTGAGCGAAGAAACACGGACCCCTATTAGTATCACTACTAGTGGGGATACTCTCTTCTCTAAAGCCAATGTTGATGACTGCCACACAATCCTCCAAGTCCTCTAAAACTTTTTCCTGAGCTTTGGCTAAATAATCAGCCATGCCAAGTCTAGAGCTATTTTTTCTATGAACTATAACACTTCATTTGCTGTTATTTTCTCCAACATGCTACATATCAACCTATCCCTACCTTTGGAAAATATCTTGAATTTCCTATCTTTCATAAGAAGCCTACTAATAGAGACTTTTAATCCATTATTGATGGCATTAAGAATAAGCTAGTAGGGTGAAAAATTGACTACCTTAATATGACTGTAGAACCACACTCGCTAAGGTCTTCTTGAGTAGCATCTAACCCACATCATGAAATACATCAAGATCTCTTCCAAGAATACTGCCTCCATAAACATGAGTCTAAGAAACTTCATCTAGGTCTCTACATAAAACAAAAAGAAGTTGCACTTCATTATCTAGGACACTCTTACAAAAAGAAAGAAGAAGGGGGCCTTAGCATGCACAAGAGTGAAACTAAGAACAAAAACCTCCATACTAGTCTTGTTTGGGGTCTATTCAAGAACCCTTTTAACCTACAGAGTAGCGTCTTTATTAATAAGTAATGTAGGACATTTAATAGATATAGAACTCCCAAAGTAGTGTCTAAATTCTAGAAAAACATCCATAAAAAATGATACACCTGCTTTAAGGATCTACCCTTGAACTGTCCACAAAGGGACAAAACATAACTTACTCTATGATAAATGAATTCCCTACTTTGGAAGAATTAGGAGTCATATTCAGGGCTCCATAATCCAGAGAAGACAACCTTCTAGTGAGTGACATATATAGAGAAGGATCTTAGGACAACTCTTAAATATCTTTCACTTTTCTAAAATGCCTTCTAGCTTCTCTCAAAAACATGCACATTTATAAACACTCCACAAGGGATAACCTTCCCTACTAGAGTCATAACAGTAATAGTGTGTTCAGCACCAAAAGTTTATATCTTATCATGAAAGATTTGAATCACCATCCTACCACTGTGAAGGCCAATTTTATCTGAATTTGGAATGCCAAATGAAATATAATATTTCCTATGGTTTCTCTATCATGAAGGCTCCCCACCAACCTTCATTTAAATAGAATTAGCATTGAGGTTAACCCCTTATGCCACTTCTGTACTAGCTCTTTTGAGGACATTGATCACATTGTCTTCTTCTGTCCTAATGTCATATGCTTTTAGCCCAAGCATCCCTTACCTCCATCACCTCTATTTCCAACCTACATGAGTACATATATCAAACACATCCTTTAAGTTCGAGAGAATTAATGGATGCACTACCTACTGAGGTCAAGAGACAAATGGATAAATAATAGGATTCAACTCTTCTTGCAATTGAAATAACAATTGGATCTCTAAAATGATTTACAACCCGATCTGTTTGAGCATCTTGGTAACCATAACTCTAGTTTCCCATAACATTGTTAAATTGAAGTGTTTGTTAACTTGTGTTCAACCATTAAAACCCCCCATTGTTATCTTTTCGTAATATTTGTTTAAATTCAACTTGTAGCTATAGTTTCAAATTAGTTTAATCGCTATTCATATTGTTCCTTATGGATTCGACCCCGACTCCAAAGTTGGGTTATTATATTGACAACGATCGCCTACACCCATTCAAGAGTGTAGTTTGAGCGTTATAAAAAATGGCACCGTTGTCGGGGAACAATTTGGCGTATTGAGTTGGTTTGGAATTTTACCTTACTTGCTTGAATTCGAACTTGTAAATATTTGTTTTTGATTTCTTTTGTTTCGTGTGCTAGGTAGATTTTCTTTATTTTTGCTTATTTCTTACTATGGCATCATGGAATGAATGTGAGTTTGATGGTTGAAAATCTTATTTGGATGATCCATGTCCATATTGTGATGGACTCCACTTTTGGCATAACTGTAGATATGCTCCCCGAAGAGAGATGTGAGCACCATCTCCAACCTACCAAGAGTATAATTATTCTTTATGTGGTGGTAAAGATGGACATTGGAGTGATTGCTCAAATTCCCCCTCCTCCTATTGTTCTAACCTAAATTCTAGTTCTTCTTATGAGTTTGACAGGCCTAATAGTCAAGAAAAGGAAGAAAGAAGCGCCGGGAAACGTGGCATTGAAGCCATGATTCAACTAATGTTAGATCATGATGACACAACGATTGATTTCATACATGATATAAATCAAGATATAAGGGCAATTAACAAGGAAAAAAGAATGATAGATGAGATAGATATCAAGGTGAATCATTTAAAGCACTCTTCTAGATTATACTTAGATGATATCTTGTCTGTAGAATCATTTAAAATAATGGAAGAATGTGAAGATGAGGAGCAAGAATGCGATGTTGATGATGATCTTGATTTTGACCAATCCTCGGTGATTTCCCAGCTAACCGAACCATTTATGAATGAAGATGCCAAAAATGAGGAAATGGTGCTAGAATCAAAAGAAGAAACCAAGAAAATATCTTTTGAAGACTCTAGCCCAATTCGGGGTGAGGATTACCAAAAGGATGTAACTCTGAAATTAAGGAGAAGACCTCATTCAAACCATTTTTCAACATTGTGCTTGGTGGATGTGATGAAAGTTGAATCACCCAAGAAAATGATGAATTTTGAAAATGAGAAGGAAGATTCTTACATTTTGGAGTTTGTCCTTCCAAAAGGGTATACGACAACCTTAATCTTGAAGGCCAGGAAGCTTAAAGATCGATGTACATCTAGTGGTTGTTTAAGATTATCACCATTGCCAAATGATCCCACATGAAAGTTTGATGCAAAATTAGGCAAACAGTTCAAGTCTTCGAAGTGGCATGATAGAACATTCCTCATCACGCCCTCACATTTTCCCAACACACCCCGAAGATGTATTAATCAAAAGTTGGGCCGACGTTTCAAATCCTCCAAGTGGAGACATAAATAATTATCAACAAGGTATCTTGATGAAGTCTGAGTAGTCAAGATAACTGAGTCATGCCGCGACACTAAATTAGGCGCTTCTTGGGAGTCAACCTAAGGTATTTTGTTGTTTGTATTAGTATTATATGATTGACATCAGATCTTCGCACCTATGGTGCCACAAGTATGTTTTTAACTCTCTTGTCTTGGTTTGACGCATTGGAGACATTGCATGATTTTAAGTTGAGGGTGGGGCTACTTGTGGGTGATAATGTCCTCTTGGAGTTTTTGTTGCCGTGCCTCTTCTATCTAGAGTCTTTTTCCTAGTAGAGACGGCTTGGTTAGGAGTATTTTTTTTTGCTTTGTGATGTGTTGTGGTTAACTGGGAGAAAAATAAGTATCTACGGTATTTGACATATTTTTTGTTAATTTTTCTTGGAATGGTAACTACTTCTCCAATTGTCTATGTAGTAGCTGTGTGAATTGCATTCATGTGTAACCACTGTGCATCTTGTTATGGCATTAAGATTTAGTTTCTTGATAATCACTACAAACAATTGCACGAACTGGATGAGTAGTAGCTGGTAATACACTTGTGTGCCATATGTGTGTATGAGATCTTACTCAGTTCCATTTGTACTACCGAAACTAGAATTTGCCCAGTTCATCTTACCTTAGTTGAAAGATAGGGGTTAGGAAAAGATCATAGGCCATTTTGACTTTTAGCCACTTTCAGCCTAAATAACCTTCCCTATTATGTATGCTATCACTTGATCCCTGTTTTGAGCTAGAATTGACCATTTCTTTCTATGACACCTATCACCTTCCCGTTTAGATCATAATGAACCTGTTTTGGCCCTGGTCCTCCTTGGACACTGTGCACCTTGACTTAGGCAAATAGCCTAACTTGAGGGTGGCTATCATAGGGATGCGTGATGTAAACTGGGTATGAAAAGAGGTAGAATAAATGAAAAAAATAATAGAAAAAGAATAAACTAGATGGTATGAAAAAAGAATAATAAAAGAAAAAAAATGAAAAAGAAAAGTCACATCCATCCTGAATAATGGATGATCAAGAAAAGAGGAAAAGAGAAAAAGAGGAAAAGAGAAACAGAAAAGAAAAAAGAGAGAGAAAAAGAGGTTAATAAGTGGACCCCATAAGTTAAGGTAGTGCCAAGGAGGTTAGTCACTCTAAATTACATTTAATATCATACCAGCCCTTAGCCTACGTTATAAGCCGAGAAAGACCTATAGTTATCCTAACTCACCTATCTGTATACCTTGGTAATGAAGATAAGGGCAAGCATATGGTATTTGGCATAAACTGGCTAGAACTTCATTCTAAGAGTGAGTGTTTTTGTGCAAATCCCCATGTTTAAATTTTGATTTATCAGATGAGAGAAAAAGGGGAATTTGTTTGTTATGAGGGTACACTAGTATCTTGCTAGGTTACTTACTTATTTGGGTAGTGTTATATTGATACATGCATGACTGTTTTACTTAATTGATGCCATGGCTAGAATCCTTTGTGTTACACTATTGCTTTTCAATAATCTACACAGTTAGTTTAAATTGGTTGACCTTGGATATGGTAACTGATTTTTGATCTAAATTGGTAGTTAACTGCTGAATTGTAATTTGTATACTCCTAGTTATGTTTTGGTTGGTTGAGGACAAGCAATTGTTTAAGTTGAGGATGTTGATGTGTGAGCCAATGTTAACACATTTGAAGCTTTTAACTCTGAATAATTGTGAGGTCTTAAGAAACTTTTGTTGTTTTTTATTGCTTTTAATGTGTTAATGCAGACATAAGTGATCGGGGAGGAAACCAAAGGAAAGAAGAATAAATTAGATGACATATGATACAAATAAGCTGAAGTGTAGCTAACGTCAATTCTGAAGTGCCGTCATACATGGGACAGGCTGTCAAAGTTGCCATCAAACTTAGACAGAACCTAAGAAATTGAGATAAAATGGGATGACGTTTAGGATGGGCAGTCAAATATGTGACACGGCGTCAAAATCACCGTCAACTAGAAGCAAAAAATACTGATTTCCAGTGAAGTTATGATGGCAGTTGTCACTCGCAGAGACTTCCTATGCACAGGATAGAATACGAAGGATAGGACAAGCATAATAATGAGAAGAAAGGAGGAAGGAAACCAGTTCAAGAAAGGTATAGCAAAAAAGTTAAAGCTGATAGGGTGGCAATGCAAGTCATAGTTGCCCTGAGTGACTTTTTTCTTGATGTTGATGAGTCTAAAAAGCATGAATATGTCTCCATGATGGTGATGGATGATGATGTTCAAGTATATGACTCTTTCTTTGCCTTTATGTCAAACTTAGATGAAGATGAAAATGAAAAGGTAACATTCTTAGGCATTAAAAAAACATTCAAAATTATTCTCTTATTGAGTTGAAGTCTCTTATTATTGTATTAATTGATACTCTAAATGATCTCATTAGAGATGAGGAGTATTTTAAGTTAAATTTTGAAAAATATAGAAGTAGCTGAATTAAATGTGCTAGTAACTGAACTTCAGGCTACTGGTAAATTACTGTCTGCTTAAAATGAGTCCCTAAATAAAAAGCTCACTGAAGTTTCTAGAGTTAATTTAAAAGGGAAAAATGAAAATCCACAAATTTAACTTGATCTAGAAGAGAAACTGAATGAGGTCAATGATAAAATGATTGCCTCGTTGGAGAGAAGTGTTGAACTTCCCTTTTCCTATGATGAAATTTATGGACTTTATATGGCAAGAATTGTGAAATGTTTTTGGGAGAATGACTTAAGAGCCCCTTTTTTATCATGAAATTTATGTATAATTAATGTGGGGTTGTTTTTATGAATGAAGATGATTCTTGAGTTTAAATGTCTCTTCAATTGTTATGGATGGTTGTTTCATATGTTTTTCAAAGAAGTGATTTCTATTCTAAATTCCATGGTTTCCTAATGAAGAAACTGTGTGTGATTAATGATTGAATTGGCCACTGCTTGTTTAAGTCTTAAAAAGAGAGTGGGTTTTCATGAGTTTGCACATGCTTTTGAAATAATAACTCTCATGTGATTCGATAAAATCTTTGGATGGTTATATGCATGTTTTTAAATAAGAAGGGTGAATACGATGTGGTATGATATGAATGACTTGCAAGTTTGGGTATGACGATAACCGAAGATGATATGCCCTTACAGGAATTAGCATTGAATATTTTATAAGCATGAAGCTTGGTTTTAAAGAACTAAAAATGGACTTAAAGATAGTTAGATGGCTACCCGAAGAGAGCACGAGTTGAAAAAATAAATATTGGAAACTGTGATTTGACGACATGAGATTATGGTAGCCTACTTTGTGATCTTATGTACCTTGATTCATGTCGTCCCAATTTTGGACTATGGTTAAGAGCCTGCTTTGTGATCTTGTGCACTACAACGACATGTTGATTTGATTGGGGATTATGGCACCCTGCTTTGTAATCTTGCCTGTCCCCCTTACTAATACACCAATTCTTGTGGTAAACTTGGATTAGGGACTTGGCCGTTGAGTCAAGGGAGGATTTTATATAGCCCATGGAATTACAGATTGTAGGATGTACCACCTAGCTCAAAAGAGAAATAAGGACTTGAGTCATGATTACAAGAAAATGTTTTGAAGCTCATCAAATTTTGCCTATATATTTTCAAATGCTTTATGATGACATGTTTGTATGAAATGCTCTCACTTATGTTGTATAAAAATATTTTGTTTTTGGATTA
Source organism: Capsicum annuum (assembly GCF_002878395.1). Lineage (NCBI taxonomy): Eukaryota > Viridiplantae > Streptophyta > Magnoliopsida > Solanales > Solanaceae > Capsicum > Capsicum annuum. The sequence continues at coordinate 28,498,303 of NC_061111.1, forward strand.
TTCTAGTACCAGTACCTTTGGGTATTGACCTCCTTTATTTCAGGTTATGCAGTATAGCCCCATGGTCCATCACATTAGTAGAACACTTGGGATTTGACAGAATTGGTGATCCATCCATCTTTCGGAAGGCATTCATTAATATGTTGAATTTTTTAGTATATGGTCCAATCGGGGGCTTGTCCTGGTCTAGATAGTTAGTTTTCATTAGAGTCTTAGTATACGAGAGTTGAGTATTGTACTGTCCTAATATTCTTGACATTGTTTGAATTATAATAAATATCCATTGAATATTATTATATCTTCCGCTCTTTGATTTATGTATAGATTATGCTTATGATTACATGCTAAGGGGTCTCTCGGGCCTTCATGGTTTGAGATACCCATCGCGGTCAGGTACCCTGCTTGGGCCATGACAAGCTTGGTATTAGAGCACGGTTCATGTTCTAACCTTCAAACTAGAAGCAATGATGTCTCAGTAAATCCACACTTTCATGTATTCAAGCTCTATGTTATGATTCTCATGATCCATAAAAAAATTCATTTCTTATATCATGCTTAGTTCTAAGAAACTATGTTTTCTATATATGTTACTGATTTATATTATGTTAGGATTAGCCAAAGTTATAAGGTTCATGCAAACTCATGACTATCTCAGCTCAAAAAATGAGAAGCAATAGCTTCAAGTGGCAATCCTTGTCTCAGTCGTTGACCCCATGAGTTCCATCTTTATGTTATACTGCTCATGATATAAGCTCGTATGTTTCTCACTGTGCCCAATCCTAAGGACATATATTGTGAAGGATTACATCTGAAGGACTTTTTATTTATGATCCAGACACTTGATATGTGGATAACTTCAGGTCGATTTTATTGTGTCTTTATCTCATATCCCACATTGAGTAGTACCATAAGTCTATGGTATAATCGAATAGTTTTACTCTCCCTCTTGATGCATATGCTCGGGTCCCTGAATAACCCTTCAAATAATAGTATAATAGTAGTTACGGAAGAATAGTAGTGACTTAGGAAGGTGGGGAGTAGTTATTCTTGAATGTGAAAATTTTAAAAGTGATTTCTTTAGATAAGGTTATGGGTGATGGGGAAAGAAGGAGATGGACTTTTGTTATGTGAAATAGTTGGGAAGGAGGTATGTGGAAAAAATATTTGTGAGAGTGTAACACCCTGTATTTTTGAGCTAGAAGTCGAACCCTCATTCTTACGTGTGTGAACTCAAATTCCATGGTTTTTATTTAAATCCATGTGTCATGATCTTCCTCCTAGTATATTAAGTGGTTATAAGGAAAAAAGTGTTCATAGAAATGGCCTAAAGTAAAGTTGAGCTAAGAACCCTTCATTCATCCAAAATTGGTTATTCGATTCTACAAGGGTCATCTTTTAATGAGTATAACCTTTTGCATATATAGAATTTGGCAGATTAAGACCCACCAAATTGTGGATAGTCGAATTATCTTTCCAGCGATACCTATTTTTCCTTAATCTAATACCTAAGCAAAAGGTTATGCCATTTTTTGTGTGAGGCAATAAGGGGTTGTGATAGCCCCAAAATGCAAGGTCTACTTGACCCAAATAGGTGTCGCATTGTGAGGGCTACTTAACCAAACTAGGGGTCATGATGCAGGGGCTATTCCTGTATTATTTCATCTTCTCAAAGGTCATAGGGCACTTTGGTCCTTTCCCCTTAACCCCAAAGGTCCAAAGGATGATTTATATCACACAAAACCCATTCATAACCCTTAGAATTCATTACCCAAAGGTATAATATGCCTCATTACCCAATCCCTCTCAAAAATCCAACCCTAATCCTTTCCCCAAATATCAAGAACTCATCCCTAAGATCAAGAATTTCAAGAAAAGGATCAAGATCTGGGTTCCATCTTTCAAATCTCGTAATCTAAGGTATGTGGGGTTTTCCTAAGACTACTTGGGCATAAGTAAATTGTTTAAAAAACTTTTAACATTGTAAAATCATGAATTCTTGAAAGGATTTTGGAATTTACATTGAAATTTTACATTATGAATTCTTTAATGATATTATTGTTTTGGTCTTGAGGCCTTTCCCCCAAATTGATTTTTAATCTTATATATGTATGTATGTGTTTAAAGTTGATAATTGAATTGAGAGCATGACTATTTACGCTCCCTCTCATGTTGCAACACCTCTTGATTTTAGAATGTTATGAGTTGAAGAAGTTATTTAGAAGCATGGTATCAATGTTTTTACTATTGTTGAATGATTTAATATTGATTTTTAAATTGATGAGAAAGGGGTTCACATGTTGATAAATGTTTGTATTGCCCCGAATCTAGTACCTGTAACGCTACATGGTGCTCATGAACCCGAAGGACCACAAGCTAACCCTTGACTGATATCTATAACTGAGAGCTGAATAATAAACTGTAAATATGCAAAATATAGGCTGTAAGGCCATAAGGTTCAAAATTGAACTAATACTGAATATAAAATAATGTTTGTAATGGGGTATAACAATACCCAAAACTGAAATAAACTGTCTGAAAATATGTTATAGTCTGAAAGCCTCTAAATTGTCTGAAAACTGTGCAGTTGATGCGACATGTCCCCAACTAACTCCAAACTACTAAAATAATAATGTAATAAAATAATAATGTTATCCTCGAATGATGAGAACTCACTATTAGTCTGGCTACTGAACGTCTGATCTACTAAGGATGCTTAGGACCTCGCGCTTCTAAACCTATGGTATAAAACACCATAGTGCAAATGCGTCAGTACGTTGAATATACTGGTATGCAGGTGAGGTAGGCCAAATGTAAGGGTTCATATGCATGAACAATAATAATTGACTGTATAGCATGAACGTGAGAATACATGCATGAATACGTAATGTAACTGAGATCGTGATAGGACTGAATACTGAGTTCTTACTACTAAGTCTACTGATAACACGGATTTACTGATATGGATATCTGAATAATTGTTTTTGATAGTTCTGATTATGAAGAACTGATCTGATTGACTGTATCTGACTGTCCTGAGTCTGAATACAAATAACATGAGTTTCGTATAACTAGTACACTGATATTGAGAGACTGTATCTGACAATCTAAGTTCTGATGGAACTAGCTGAGTTCCGTATTGTACTGAGTTGACTGTATCTATTAGTTTTGAATTCTTTAGAACTATCTGAGTTATATTAATGAGACTGAATGACTATATCTAATAGTCCTGATTCTGTAACTGAAACTGTGGAAAGTAGTTATCTAACTGATATGCCCCTAATACGCCATTTTGGCTGAGTTGGGGTCCAATCAGTAACTTCAATTGGAAGGGTGTCAATACCGCACCACTGGTAAGGACAAGTTATGGGTGACCCTCATCTAATAGTGTCACCTAAAAAAGAATGGTGGGACCCTCATCTGATAGTTTTAATCCACCTCAGCAACCTTCATCAGAAAATATTGTTGTCTTAACCTATGCTGGCTACATAGTTCTGGAATACAAGGACAAATTCTAAGAATCACACCCTTATCTGACAGTGTGTGTTCCCATTCTTGGGTTCACTCGGTGCTAATTTCTACTTTCATCTGAATAGACACTGAACTGACTGGACTGAGTTTACTGGGTTTCATTTACTGATGGAATAGTATTGAGATTTTTGTATTACTAAGCTTTCTGAGATTACTGAGATTTCTGAGTTTTCCTAAGTCAGATGACTAGCTGAATTCTACTGAACATGGCTTGACTGAGAGTATCATGAAAACATGACACTGGCTCTAGCCACACAGGTAAATTGTTGGGTATAAGTACCCCCAGGACACGATAGAAGGAAACTGACATAATTTGACATTCTTGAACACATGACTAGAGTCCACAATCCATCATATAATCGTTGGGGAACATTTCATGAGGCACTTGACTGCCTTAATTTAATACATGATCAAGAGAGAACATAATCATGGCTTGCTTACATACTTCTAGTATCATGAACATTCTATCGAACAAGCATAATGCATAATCAATAATATGTAAGTCATGTTAAACATGAATAGACTGCATGCATTTAGTATTTAAGACACATTTGAGTCATTATACATGATTTCCACTACACTAGGTATTTTATCAAACACCTTGCATGCTCCATTTAAGCCATAAGTATGATTATAAATTAAATATATTATGATTCCACAATTTAACTTCATTGCATGGATTTCAACCCTAAAACTAACATGATTTCATGTAAAACATGGTAAATATTCTATCATAGTAGTCATATAACCATAGAAACATAAGCATAATCAATTCACCACATAGATATCATGGTAGTTAATTTAAAAGAGGATTCTTGGGCTTCATGGATAAAAGAAATCCATGAATGAACACTGTGCATACTTTAATTCTTGATTCTATGAAGATTGATGGAGAGATTCTTAGGTTTGAGTCTTGGATTTGAATTCCCAATTGAAAAACCCTAGCTTATTCTTGAGAGAAGCTTGAGAGAAACACTATAATTAGGGTGAAATATGGATGAATCACGTGTTATTGGGTTTATATAGGGGTGGGAAATTGACCTTTTTAACCCTTGGACGCGTATTTGAATTAAGTGAAAATTTCTCGATTTGGACCCCTGGTGCGAAGTGGTGCTATCGAACCGTGTCTCTAGAAAGTGACAAATGGGAAATTGCATGATGACGTGATGCAGTGAAATCGCGTTGCAATCATAGATGGGACCTGGAATCTTATCGCGACTTGGTGGTATCGCGTTGAGATACTGGAAAGGGATAATTCTGAATTTGAGCCTTTGCGCGACGCACCACTATTGCGGAGCAACACTGGAAATTGACAATTATCATTTAAGCTGGCTCCGCGATGCGCTGAAGTAGCAAGTGGTACATTGTCTCACTAAAAAGGCTCTAACTTTTTGCCCGAGTGTTGGATTTGGGAGAATTTGGTATCGATGGAAAGCTTAGTTAATTTCCCATATGAAAAAAAGTGAAAATTTTAAAAATACCATATGTATAAAAATGGATTCATATTTGAATCAAGTCTTCAATATTTCTAGGATGATTTTTAAGCTAGGCAGAAGTACGAGGTATTATAATATCTTCCCCTTGGGAATATTCATCCTCAAATGAGACTGATTAAGATGGGAGAAACAATAAGCTGAAGTATATACTGAACATGAGCATCTAAAACATGACTACCTGACTGATATTACTGAGATTCATATTGAGCATCCATATTTGATGCATGATTTTATAACTGAGTTGATGCGTGACTGCATGGCTGAGAGTACTGATAAGCTGATCACACATATCTGATGTGTGAATACATGACTGAACTGACTCATGAATATGTGACTAAACATACAAGGGTAAAGATACAAAGTTTGCAATGAAAAATGAGCATGGAACTGAATACCCCATTTGCAACTGAAATCTGAATATGAAACTGGATAAGCATAAGAAAATTTATTACCTTGGGCTGAGCCTGAGCTTAATTACTAAATATGCATGAGCGAAAACATGAGAACGTAACTGGGTCTGGAACGTGATACATGAGATGAATATTATGATCTGAACTGAGTACCTTCCACTCATGGAATATGACTGAGATTGAAGCTAGAGGGTCAACCTATGGGTACCCACTACTCCAAACTAGATTTGTTATGTAAAGAGAAGCTAGAGGAATTAGGACATGATATCTCGAGGGTAATAGATAATCTCCCCCTTGGGACATTATGTCCCTATAAGAATACTGACTTGACTGCGATACTGAGGAAAACTAGGACGATGCATATGGCACTTACGAACTAAATTGTGACTGAATATCTGGGATTTGAAACTGAGGCATGATACATGAACTGGGTTGAAATTGCACCTATCTAGTTGTTTCACCATAGAATGATTACATTAATGAGGCTTAAGATAGACTGACTTTCTGGTTTTATAGACTAACTCATGATGAAAAATTATGGTCGACTGGAGCCTTTCTTTAACACTCTTTCTATAAAATTCTAGTGGCTTTAGGGCCCAAGGAAATCTTGGCCTTGTATAAACAAAATAGCTGAATAAGGAAATCATCGCATGGCTAAAGTTTGGTAAGATAAGTTGAGGCCTACGAACACCATTTAAAATAAATTGACTAAGCCTCTTGTGCTACAACCGAAACTACTAAAAAGATTCACATAGGTGTTAATCATGAGTGCATAAATATTCTAACTTATCTGATTAACTGGATGGCTGATAGCTGAATACTGGGCATGTAAGACTGAACTGTACTTGGTCTAAATAGCTGGACTGAGACTATAAAGTTTTATACACAGAAGGTAATGGTTGACTGGGTAACATGTGGTAACTGAGCAGGAATTTCATAAAAAATTGTATTATTTGAGAACACAAGACCAAGTGTATAACATAATTCTAGAATGGTCTGTAAACTGAGGTACTGAAATATTGATAAATGAATATCTAATAATTGTACACTATGGTCAAGCAAACCCTAAAACTAAACTAAGTTACTAATCTGATTACTAAACTATGACTGGGATTGAGATTATAGATAAGACGCTAATTAAGACCGTAACCGTAACTAAGACTGTAGCTGGGACTGAATACTGGTTTCTGATAACTAGGTTTTAGACTGGTACTGAAGTACTGAATTCTAAGACTGAGCACTGATTACTGATTACTGAATACTAAAACTATAAATGACATGGTAGCTGAGTTTTGGATAGCCACGCAGTGAAGACTGACATAAGTCGAGGATTTGAATGTATACTCTTACTCACACTCTGTACTTTCCCAACTTCTATTATAACCTCTTACTAGCCCTTTACTGGATCACTAACATAAAATTCAAGCCTATCTTCATCACTACACCCTTGTGTAAAATAAGCATACAACAATCTTCTTTTAACATGAAATATCCACTCTCTCCCTTCTATATAACTATCCTTCACTACACTATTCTCATAAAGAGAGCTCACTGAAGGTTTAAATCAGGAGGACTTAAAGCATGCATAGACACTAACTGAACTTGACTGAAGCCTAAGGAATAGAATATAAATATCATGGATTCACCAAGACGTCTAAACTGAGGATATGCATAACATAGTCTGAATTTAACTGATCAGTAGAGATGTAGCTTGAGCCATGGAAGCTTAGTATTCTGTAAAGCATGATATATGTACATGATTCATGAGCTATATGACCGGATTTTTTTAGTTTTCTTATGTTGGGAACTATAATCGTACATGATTCTATGGAAAGCGTATAAATATAAGATGTGTTCATAGAACGGAGATGTGAAGCATGCATAGGCATCATGCTAACTGGGGTATGAGACTCTATATTGAGATAAGGATGATTCGGGGAATCATCTTCCCCTTACTACTTTTCTATACGTACTAGCACTACAACTAGGATCTGAGAGCCTACTCGGCCACTTGATCTATCATATCCACCTTAGCTTTAAGCCATTATCATAAGTCTGTGAACACTTTACTAAATTTTGAACTGAACTGAAATCATCATCACATACATACACTCTGTTTGACACATGTTTGTCTTACTAAACATATCATCTGCTTTTGTTTCTTTATATACTACTAATATTGCATCTCCTAATTCACATCCACACCATCATACTTAGTATCAAATTAATAAATTTAAGTACTAGATTGCACTGTACAAGCCTACTGATTTATTCTGGTATAACTATCCCCATGAATACATAATCTATTCAACTTGGATAATTGTATCCTAACCCTACTACTGCTAAACTCCTGAGTTCATGCTTCTAACTCTAGGTCATATACTATCGTAGGATTCTGAGAAGGGATCTGATGACATATCTAAATTCGGGTTCAAGAATGAGTTCTTATGTTCATGAATGAAATTTGTACAACTTTGGGACAGAAATGGACTGATGGGATACTTTGAGTCTGTGAATAATCCAATAACTGACTGCAGGGACTATCTGTGAATGCCCTATCTCTAGGACTTGAGCTTCACCATTTCTTTTACCTTGAAAGTAAGGTGAAGTCAACATAAGTAAAGCATGAGAAGAATCTACATGATTTTCTTAGAGAACTTTTCTATAGCATGATCTGAGACATGAAAGAAGGGAAATTGTTTCCTAAAATATCTCATAGCCTCCTACACATAAGTGTGGTACACAACACTTTACCAAGTTGAACCTTTACTAGATGCTGCTTTTCAGACTTCCTAGGACACTGTTGAACCTTAGGCTCTAATACCAAGTTTGTAACACCCTGAATCTGGTACTCAAAATACTACACGGTGCTCATGGCCCTAAAGGACCACAAGCTAACCCATGACCGATATTTGTAACTAAGCACTGAATAATAAACTATAAATATGCAAAATATTAGATGTAAGTCCATAAGGTTCAAAACTAAACTAATACTAAATATAAAATAATGTCTATAATGGGGCCTAACAATACCCAAAACTAAAATAAACTGTCTGAAAATATATTATAGTCTGAAAGCCTCTAAACTGTATGAAAAATATGGAGTTGATGGGACATGTCCCCAACTAACTCTGAACTACTAAAACAATAATGTAATAAAATAATCATGTTATCCTCGAATGATGAGGACACACTGTTTGGCTGCTGAATATCTGATATACTAAGGATGCTCGAAAGCTCGTGCTTCTAAACCTATGGTATAAACTACTATAGCGGAAATGCATCAGTACATTAAATGTACCAGTATACAATTAAGGTAGGGTAAATGCAAGGGTTCATATGCATAAACAATAATAACTGACTATATAACATGAACGTAAGAATACATGCATGAATACGTAACTGTAACTGAGATCTTGATAGGACCGAATACTGAGTTCTGACTACTGAGTCTACTGATAACATAGATTTACTAATAGATATCTAAATAATTATTTCTGATAGTTCTGATTATAAAGAACTGATTTGATTGACTATATTTGATATTCCTAAATCTGAATATTAATAACATGAGTTTCGTATAACTAGTATACTAATAGTGAGTGACTGTATCAAACAGTCTAAGTTCAAATGGAAATAGCTGAGTTTTGTACTATACTAAGTTGACTATTTCTGGCAGCCCTAAATTCTGAAGAACTATCTGAGTTCTATTACTAAGACTGAATGACTATATCTGATAGTCCTTATTCTGTAACTAAAACAGTGGGAAGTAGTTATCTAACCGACATATCCCTAATATACCATTATGGCTGAGTTGGGGTCCAATCTATAACCCCAATTAGAAGGGTATCAATTCTATTACACTGGTAAGGACAAGCTATGGGTGACCCTCATCTTATAGTGTCCCCTAAATGAGAATGGTGGGACCCTCATCTGATTGTGTTTATCCACCTCATCAACTCTCATCGGATAGTGTTGATGTCTAAATGTAAGCTGGATACAAAGTTCTAGAACTCAAGGATGACTTCTAAGAATCACACCCTCATCTGACAGTGTGTGTTCCCATCCTTGGTTTCACTCGGTGCTAATTTCTACTCCCATCTGAATAGACACTGAACATGGATTACTAAATTGACTGGACTGAGTTTACTGGGTTCTATTGACGGACGAAATAGTACTGAGATTTCTGTATTACTGAGCTTTCTGAGATTACTGGAATTTCTAAGTTTTCTGGAATTTATAAGTTTTCCTGAGTCATATGACTTGCTGAATTCTATTAAACATGGCTTGACTGAGAGTACCGTGAAAATATGACACTAGATCTAGGCACACAACTAAATTGCCGGGTACAAGTAGCCCCAGGACTCGATATAAGGAAACTATCATAATTTGACACTCTTAAACACATGACTAGAGTCCACAATTCATCATATAATAGTTGGGTAATATTTCATCAGGCGCTTGAATACCTTAATTTAATACATAATCAAGAGAGCACATAATCATGGCTTACTTACATACTTCAAGTATTATGAACATTCCATCGAGAAAGCATAATGCATAATCAATAATATGTAAGTCATGCTAAACATAAATAGACTGCAAGTTTGGTATTTAAGACACAATTGCGTCATTATACATGATTTCCACTACACTAGGTATTTTATCAAACACCTTGCGTGCTCCATTTAAGGCATAGGTATGATCATAAATCAAATATATTATGATTCCACAATTTAACTTTGTTGCATAGATTTCAACCCTAAAAATAACATGATTTCATGAAAAACAAGGTAAAGATTCAATCTTAGTAGTCATATAACCATAGCAACATGAACATAATCAATTCACCACATAGATATCATGGCAGTTAATTTAAAAGAGAATTCTTGGGCTTTATGGATGAAAAGAATCCATGAATGAATACTGTGAATACCTTAGTTCTTGATTCTACAAAGATTGACGAAGAGATTCTTAAGTTTGACTCTTGGATTTAAATTGCTTATTGAAAATCCCTAGCTTGTTCTTGAGAGAAGCTTAAGAGAAACACTATAATTAGGGTGAAATATGGATGACTCACGTGTTATTGAGTTTATATAGGGGTAGGAAATTGACCCTTTTAACACTTGTATGCATATTTGAATTCAGTGAAAATTTCTCGATCTGGACCCCTGGAATGATATAGCGCTATCGCACCTTATCTATGAAAAGTGATAAATGGGAAATTGCATGATGGCATGATACGGTGAAATCGCATTGCAATACTTGATAGGACCTGGAAGCTTATCGCGATGCGGTGGTATCGCTTTAAGAAACTAGAAAGGGAAAATTTTGAATTTAAACCTGGGTGCGACGAGCCACTATTACGAAGCAACACTAGAAATTGACAATTGCCATTTAAGCTGGCTCTGTGAAGCGCTGAAGTACCAAGTGGTACGCTGTCTCACTAAAAAGGCTCTAACTTTTCTCCTGAGTGTCAGATTTGGGCAAATTTGGTATCGACGGAAAGCTTATTCAATTTTTCACATGACAAAAAGTAAAAATTTAGAAAATTCCACATGTATAAAAGTGGAATCATCTTTGAAACAAATCTTCAATATTTCTGGGATGATTTTTAAGCTAGGCAGAGGTACGGGGTATTACAATGTTGAATATATATAATGAAATAATTTCATGCTTTACCAAAAATATATGACCACCACATGTTTATTGAAATGATTGAAAATAATGATCCTTCCATAATTTGGTAAATATTTTGAAGAATGAATCTTCTTGAATTGTTTGAAATATGGTGGTCCAAACTTTATATTTTGAAAGAAAGACTATGATTTGATATTTTATGGCTCAGAAAACATGACTTGCAAGTCTTGGTATGAAGATACCAAAACAAAAAATGCCATAATAAACTCAAAATAGAATGGAACTTAGATTTCACTCATATTTATAAATTTTGAATTCTGAAAGATGCATGTTCAAAAAAGGCTAAAATTGGGCATAAAGAGATGTTAGGTGGTTACTCGAAGAAGGCAAGAGTTCAGAAAACTCATGGCCTGAAATCGTGTTTTGCCAATATGGGTTATTATGTCCCATAGAGAGATTATACACTACCCTAGTGCCCTGTGGTGTATCATACTCAAGCACTCTAACTCTTGTGGCAAACTTGGGTTGGGGGCTTTCCTGCCGATTCAATGGCGAATTCCATATAGCTCAAAGAATATCAGACTTGTAGGGATGTACCACCTAGCTCAGAAGTAATACAAAGATTAGAACTGCATTAACAAGAATGTTTTATGAATATCAAAGAATTAACCATGTGTTTTAAAATATATCATGAATAATGTTTTCATGACTTGCTCTCATCTATTTTATATATGTAAATACATTAATTTGGATTTCTCTATGTACCAATACAATTGTATTGACCTCCTATCTTTCAGGATCTGAGGCTCAATCTAGAGGTCCTGCTAATCCCTAGACTTGTTCTAAAAGAAGAGAAGTGTATACAGTTGATGAGCCTTCTTTATTTTGAAAGTCCTATTTCTTTTTTATCTGTTGTGATTTAATTTGGTTTAAGTCCTTTGGGGGCCTTGTCTTAGATTCAGATAAGTTATTGATGTCTTATGTAGTGGAGATTTGGCAGACTGAGAAAGATGATGTTTAGATGTTGAAAAACTTATTTTCTGTATTATCAAACAGATTTCAGATTTATAACCATGATTCTGTTTATTCTAATTCCACATCTTTTATTTATTATTCAAGTATTGTGCATGATTACCAGATGTAGAAGGGCACTCGGGCCTCCATAGTTTGGGATTCTTGTCACGGCCAGGGCCCCAGCTCGGTTCATGATAAACATAGTATCAGAGCACGGTTCATGGTCCAAGGGTGCCTGCAAAATTGCACCGGGTAGAGTCCTATTTATGGGTGTGTAGCACGCCACACTTATAAGTAGGGGGCTACAAGGCATTTAGGGATATTTCTCTTTCTTTATGTTCTAGTTCGTGCTACGGAGTCAGAATCTTCCTTTTTCATACTCTAGTTCGTGCTATGGTGTCGTCCATATGAAAGTAAAATCATCCCAATTCTTTTCTTACTCTAATGTTCTTAGATATGTCTTATTTTTTATGTGATTAAGTACAAAAGTTTAGAATCCAAATAATTTGGTCCTTTTCTGATTAAGTTATAAAAGATCATAAAATTGTACATGGACTTGAGAAGAGTCCATTAATGCTTCAAAGTGTATTGATTCTAGTGTAAACTTTGATTTTGATGAAATCGTGCTTTTCAGTCTGAGGTATTAAGTGTATTCAGTCCTTTTTAAAATTTATGCTGCAGATTTCATGCATAAGGGGATGGATGTGTAGTAGAATATAGGAACTGCATTTCTACCTGAGTAGTAGTATAAGTTAAAGTGTCATGACCTATTGGTAGTAAGATAGGACCAAGAAGCTGGTGATATAACATCACAAGGTTAGAAGTCAGAGTGAGGGTGACTTTTGTGTATATAAATATTTTTAATTGTATAATCATTGATTGAGGGATGATTTACCATTTTATAGTGATAGATTACTGTGGTAGTAATATTTGTAGATTGTAAGGTATTCGATAAAGAAAGTGTTTTCCTGTGATTATTATCTATTCAAGAATTGGGAAGGAGCCTAGAGTGGCTAGTTATGGTGGTTATAAAAATTCCTTGTAGCTTGTGAAAGAAAATGTTTAGATTTGCCAATAAGTTATAAGTATAGACTCATTGTTGTTTGTGGAATTTGGATGTAGTCTAAATGTATGCTTAGGTAAGTAAGTATGATATGAGAAAGTAGAATATGTAGATAAGATTGTATAGGGATGTAATATAAGATTAAGGTTGACCATGTCTATTATCTGACCTTCACCCCTTGGCCTTCTTTTCTTTAGTAGTTTTAAACTAGTACTACTTGTGAGAAGGTATGTAGTAGATTTTGAGATGTAGTCGTAATGTCATGGAGGTGATTTGGTTGTAGGTAGTATCTAGGTGAAATGGGGTATTTGGATAGAAATTCCCAGTATCTAGGTAAAATAGGGTATTTGGGTAGAAATTCCCAATTTGATCAGCTAGCATATTATGTTGCACTCTTCATTGGTGGTAGATGATTGATGCTACACTATAGGCTTGAATTTTAGATGTAGAATGCAGGGGTAAGAATAGTAGCTTATAATTAATGAGGTATGTTGTGTGGGAATAAATTAGTAGGCTTGATATGATTTGTGAAAGAGCCTAGGTAAATAATTGATGAAAAGTTTAAGTGGTAATTATGGGGTATATGTGTCTATGAGGACTAGTGTTAAAACGATGAATTGTGGGTGATTCATTAAGTGGATAAGGGCATAAGTAAATAAGAATAAGTTGCACCCCTTGGTAGTATGGCGTTACTCGTTGGATTTGATTTTATGATATGAGTTATGCGATTAATGGTCTAATGTTAGAAGGTTAAGTAGCAGAGAGTGGATTTTTATGTGATACGGAGTGAGGTTGTGTATGCTCATGAGACTGCGTATAATAGGTTGATGATGATAAGAGGATAGCAAAAAATTAAGAGTAACATTCTGAAAAAGCAATGCCTTTAGAGCATACTTAAAAACAAAAAGTTTAGCATTTATGTGGATAAGTGTTTTACATACCCAATTTGTGTTCTTAAAATTATAGTATGGAGAAGTCTGGTGAGTTGTTGTTCATTGTTCATTAGAGTTGAATTGAGGAAATACTGGTAGGCAATATGAGCCTTGGGTATGACTTTACAAATTTTGTTAAGTTGTAAGTTAGGTGATTAGAGGTGTAATGCGAGTATTCTAAGAAGTTGAAGATATAGTGTTTAGTGTTTAGAAGCATAGATGCCCATGCCCATAATAATGTTAGTCATAAGTTGATGACTTTGGGGTTAGAGAAAGTTTCAATTAGTGTTCCTGAACGGATGTCCCAGAAAGAATTTACTATCCTTGTATTAGAAATAAATGAGAGGATTTGTATTCATGTATATATTGTTATCCCTTTTGTGATAAGGAGTGTGAATACGTACGCTCATGGGAGTGGGAGTTGTAGAGTGATGGCTTTAGAGGTTAGCGAAAGTTAAGAGCTGTATTTTTTTTTTTGAAGGCAAGGCCTTCAGAATATAGTTCTCCAGAGAGAGTTTAGAATTTAAGTATGTGGTGATGTCTCTTTTATGTTGAGATTCATGGCTATAGAATTGGTAAGGGGATATGTCTGTAAGTCTAGGATTATGACTTTGATCTAAAGGGGAGATGGAGAAGTAAGTTAGTTCCCAAATTTTTCTCAATATGGCAAGTTGCGAGAAGGAGCCATGATGAACCTAATTCTACTAAGAATAATCCTCCTACTTCAATTTACGAGAGTATCCTGCTAATGTCTTACGTCATCTATTTATGTCTTGCCTATGCCTAAAGTTTGAACTCTCTATGTAACTCATGTCACGTTCCGACCTCAAAACAAGAAGTAATAATGTCCCTCAGTGATCCAATATTTTGAGCATCAAAGCGATATGTTATGTTGCTCATGATCAAAATCTATGTCTCACAGCATGTTTGGTCCTAAGAAAATATGTTTCTAAATGTTACGGAATCATCTTATGTCGGAATTAGACAATTTATAAAGTTTATGCTGACTCATGAAAAAATTTCAGCTCTTTGAATGAGAAGCAATCACTTTAAGTGAAATCCTTGTCTTAGTTATTAATGACATAAATTTCGGTGCTATGCCATATAGCTCATGATATATGCATCTATATTTCTTATTTTGGTCGGTCCTAAGGAAATCATGTTATCTTGTGTTCGTGCCGAACGACTCTTTACTTATGATCCAAATGGTTGATATTTGAAGCACTCCGTGTATATTCTATCATATCTTCACTTTATGTCCCTCCTCAAGTAGTGCAATAAGTATGAGTGATGGTCTGATAATGTCACTTCCATTTATGATGTTTATGCTTGGATCCCTTAATGACCCTCCGTATGTTAGTATGATGGTGGTTGTGGAAGCGTATTAGTGTGTTAGGTATGGAAGTAGATGTTCTTGAAGGTGAAAAATTTGATATGATTATCAAGCTGAGGTTATAGGTTAAAGGGGAAAGAAGGAGATGAACTTTTGTTGCGCGAAATAGCTAAGAAGGAGAAATGTGGTGAAAATATTTGTGAGATTGATTGAAATTATTGGTCTTAGCGGGGAGAGATCTATGTAGTGGGTGTAGTAATGATTAGGCTTGAATGTTGTGGTTTCTGAAAACACAAACCTATGCGCTATGTGGTTGGTACTCTCTAAAATAAATGTTGACTGTGTTTGACGGTAGTGATAAAATGAAGAAATATTCTTAAAGGAATATAAAGTACAAGGTCCCGTGGCTTAAGTTAGCATCTTTTTACTCTGAGTTAGGCTTCAGCATAGCAGTACTAAGTAGTAGGACTCAAATTCTTGTGGCTAGATGCATAATTGGGGAATTGTAAGTTTGGGAGTGTGAAGTGTGCTATTTAATGTTTGGGGTGTCGATGATTAGTTCCTCTAAGTTTAAGTCTATTCGTGGTACTTTTTAAAGTAGTGAATGCTTCTAATCCTATCTTCTACGAAATCCTATTCATGATTAGTAACAATATAAATCAGGTCTATGATCATCAAATAAACCCCTACCATAGGTGGTGATGATAATGATTCATAGAGCTCATGTTCAAGATCATCCCTATGTAAAGTCTCATTATCCCATATTTCGTGATTACACGTTTCGCTAGGGGTTATCGTGCAACTTGTTTGATACCTTTGCATATTTTGTCGAGGAAAAATATTCAATGTGAGACTACGTTCTTTATTCTACACTCTTAGAGCTTCAAAATGTCCCTACCCATCATTTGGGGATGAATGATCCAAAGAGGGAGATAATGTAACACCCCGTATTTTTGAGCTAGAAATCAAACCGTCGTTCTTACGTGTGTGAACTCAAATTCTATGGTTTTTATTTAAATCCAAGTGTCATGATCTTCCTCTTGGTATATTAAGTGGTTATAAGGTTAAAGGTGTTCATAGAAATGGCCTAAAGCAAATTTGATCTAAGAACCCTTCATTCATCCAAAATTGGATATTCGATTCTACAAGGGTCATCTTTGAACAAGTATAACTTTTTGTATATATAGAATTTGGCAGACTAAGACCCACCAAATTGTAGATAATCTAATTATCTTTCCAACGATACCGATTTAGCCTTAATCCAATACCTGGATGAAAAGTTATGCCATTTTTCGTGTGAGGCTGCAAGGGGTCATGATAGCCCAACGATGCGAGGTCTAATTAACCCAAATAGGGGACGCATCGAGGGCTACTTAAACCAACTAGGGGTCGCACTACAGGGGATATTCCTGCATAGTTTCAGCTTTGTAAGGGTCATGGGGTACTTTGGTCCTTTCCCCTCAACCCCAAACGTCCAAAGGACGATTTATATCACCCAAAACCCATACATAACCGTTAAAATTCATTCCTCAAAGGCATAATCTACCTCATTACCCAATTGCTCTCAAAAATCCAAAATAATCCTTTCCCCAAAGATCAAGAACTCATCCCTAAGATCAAGAATTCCAAGAAAAGTATCAAGATCAGGGTTCCAACTTTCAAGAACTAGGTACCATCTTTCAAATCTCATTATCTAAGGTATGTGGGGTTTTCCTAAAACTACTTAGGCATAAGGAAATTGTTTCAACAATTTTTAACATTGTGAAATCAAAAATTCTTGAAGGCGTTTTGGAATTTGCATTGAAATTTTGTATTATGAATTCTTTAATGATATTATTGTTTTGGTCTTGAGGCCTTTCCCCCAAATTGATTTGTAATCTTATATATGTATGTATGTATTTAAAGTTTATAATTGAATTGAGAGATTAACTATTTACGCTCCCTCTCATGTTACAACACCTCTTGATTTTAGAATGTTATGAGTTGAAGAATGTTATTTAGAAGCATGGTATCAATGTTCTTGACTATTATTGAATGATTTAAGATTGATTTTTAAATTGATGAGAGTGGGTTTTACATGTTGATAAATGTTGAATATATATAATGAAAGAATTGCATGGTTTGCCAAAAATACATGACCACCACATGTTTGTTGAAATGATTAAAAAGAATGATCCTTGCATAATTTGATAAATTTTTTGAAGAATGAATCTTCTTGAATTGTTTGAAGTATGTTGGTCCAAACTTTATGTTTTGAAAGAAAAGACTATGATGTGATATATTATATCTCAGAAAACATGACTTGCAAGCCTTGGTATGACGATACCAAAATAGACAGTGCCATAATAAACACAGAATTGAATGGAAATCAGATTTTACTCAGATTTACAAATTTTGAATTCAAAAAGATGCAAGTTCAGAAAAGGCTAAAATTATGCATAAAGAGATGTTAGGTGGTTACCCAAAGAAGGCACGAGTTTAGAAAACACATTGCTCGAAACTGTGTTTTGCTGATACGGGTTATTATGTCCCCTAGAGGGATTATACGCTGGCCTAGTACCCTGTGGTGTATCAGACTCAGACACTCCAACTCTTGCAACTTCTTCATATGGATCTGTGTAGACCTATAAAGTTTTCCAGCAGAGGTGGAAAGAAGTACATCTTGGTTATTGTTGATGACTACTCCAGATTCTCTTGGACCTTTTTTCTAAAATCAAAAGATGAAACCTTTCATGTGTTTGAGGCTTTTGCCAGTCAAGTACAAGTGAAGTATGATAAGAAGATTGTAGAAATTAGATCTAATCATGGTACTGAATTTGAAAATGCTACGTTCAATTATTTTTGCACTGAACAAGGAATCATCCATAATTTTTCAGCTCCTAGAATACCCAAGCAAAATAGTGTTATGGAGAGGAAAAATAAAATTCTTGTTGATATTGGAAGGATCATGCTAATAGATGCTGGAATTAGTCACAACTTCTGGGCAGAAGTAATCAATATAGCCTGTTATGTGATCAACAGGTGTCTTGTGAGATCTAACCCTCTATTAACTTCTGACCAAAAGAAAGCCTAAACTGAGTTACTTCAAACCTTTTGGTTGCAGGTGCTTTGTACAGAACAATGGCAAGGAAAATCTTAGAAAAATTTATCCAAGAAGTGATGAGGGAATATTTGTTGGTTACTCATCTACCAACCAAGCTTACAGGGTCTACACCAAAAGGACACAATGCATGGAGGAAAGTGCACATGTTGTATTTGATGAAGTTGGGAACATCAACAACGGTAGTTCTTCTAATGTGATGATGAGTTAGGAAACCCAATAAATGTTCCAGAAAAACTACTTGAGGGTGATGATGAAGCTACATCTCAGGATCCAAAATTAGGAACTGAAGATAAAGATAGGGAGATCAGCAGAATGGTGACACATCATAAGCTATTTAATCAAATCCTAACCCTCTATCTAGTAAAGGAAATAATAAGTCTGCTGAGGGTGGCACCTCAATAGGAACTGGTATAATGCCCTGTAAAATAAGTGCATGTGCCAGCCCCTAGTAGTGTACTCTTAGCCTTGGAAACTTGAAAATATCTAAGTATCATGAGACTTAGTCTCATTTTTATCTCTTAATCTTCGGGGATTTTATTATCAATCCTCCCGACCTTTGATTTTAGATTTTTTTTGTTTCGTTATGATGAGGCAAGGTCATAGTACACTCTGGGTGAGTTTTGGAATTTTTAGAACTCGTTTAGGGCACGCTTGGATGCCCAAAACAGTAGCACTATGTGATATGCGTGTGTCGCATGGTCCAACGCACGCTGGCAACATGCGATGTAGCATGTGTCGCATGCTCCAGTGCGGTGGGATAGACTATATGACATATGGTCTGCTGCATGCCTGAGAATTTTTCAGCAGCTAGAATCCCTCTCATTAAGGGTGTTTTAGGTATTTTCCACACCCTTATCAGCTTAAACACGATATTTTTACCCCAATTAAGCATATTATTCATACTTGCACCAAAAATCATCAAGAACACTCTCTAGGATTTTAAAGTAAAAACCCAAATAACTCAAGATTCAACCGTGGGTTTTCTAAAGAGATTGAAGATTTGGAATCCCCAATTCGGAAGATTCAAGAATTACCTATTATCTTTCGAGGTTAAGGTATGTGGGATTTTCCTAAAAATATCATGGGCATAGAAATTATGTTTTTAAGAAAGAAATTTTGGATTTACGAATAAAATTCATATTTTAGAAGCTTTGATGGTATCGCTTTGGTCTTTACGCCTCCCCCAAATTGATTTGAATTGATATATGTATATATGTACATGTTTTAACGTTGATGATTGAATTGAGAGCATGATTCATGTGAAAATCCCTCTCTTGTTATGATTTTCCTTATTTATCATATAATATGGATTGTTTTTTAAATACATCTTGAAAAGCATGTTACGAAGTGTCATGATTTATGAATGATTTGGTTATGAATCTTGAATTCCAAAGAGAGGGTTGTTTATACTGGGAAATGTTAAGAATGCATATAATGAAAGAATGCATGATTTTGCTAAAAGCACATAACCACCACTTGTTTATTGAAAGAATGGAAATTTTGTATAGTTTTGACTTATGTTTTTGGAACATGTATTCCCTTTGTTAAATTGCATGTTTGGGTGGTATAAACTATGTTTTAATGAAAAAATCATGCATGATGTATTATGGCTCAGAAAAGAGGACTTGCAAGTCTTGGTGTGACGACACCAATTCAGATTATGCCATGGTAATTTAGAACAGAATAGAATGCATGTTTGAAGTCAGAATTTTCAGATGTTGAAACTAGAATAATGCATGATTCAGAACAGGATAAAATTAGGCATAAAGAGATGTTAGGTGGTTTCCCGAAGAAGGTACGAGTTCAGACAACTAGTTTTCCAAAATCGTGATTTGCCGATCCGGGTATATTATATTACGCAGGCCTAGTACAGTGTGGCATATCAGAATTAGAAACTCCAACCCTTGCGGTAAACTCGGGTTGGGAGCTTCCCTGCTGAGACAATGGTAGATTCCATACCACCCGTGGAATATTAGAATTGTAGGGGATGCCACCTAACTCAGAAGTAATACAAAGATCAGACATTGCATTGACAAGACTTATTTTTTATTTCAGAAAGTACCCATGTATTTTAGAACTATTTCATACGTGATATTTTGACAAATTGCTCTCCAACTATTTTATTTATATAAAAGTTTATTTTGGATTACTTTACGTACCAGTACATCTGTATTGACCCCCTCCCCCTACCTCTTAGGTTCTGAGGCTCAGTCTAGGGGTCCAAATAAGTAGTAGATAATTCAGATAGCGGATCAGATTATGCAGTGGTGAGCCTTATTTATTCTAGAAGGCATGTCTTTTCATATTATGTCACGTATTACCATTTTGGTCTACTGGGAGCCTTGTCCCAGTTTTAGACAGTTGTCAAATTTCTTGTAGTAGAGATTTCGCAAACTGAGTCATATGTTATTTAGATATAATTGATTTATAGTTTCCATACTTATGTTGAATTCAGGATTGACCATGTTTCCATAGAAGATTATGTTTCCGCATCTTATTTTACTATATGAATGTTGTGCATGGCTACCAGATAGAGAAGGGCGTTCTGGGCCTTTATGGTTTGGGGTGTCCGTCATGGCCAGGCCCTAGTTCGGGTTGTGAGAAACTTAGTATCAGAGGACGGTTCATAGTCCTAGGTTGTCTGCGAAATTGTTTCGGGTAGATTCTTGTTTATGGGTGTGTAGCGCACCACACTTATTAGCAGGAGACCACTAGGAGTTTATGAAAATGTCTCCCCTCTTTGTGATTTAGTTAGTGCTTTAGAGTCTGAATTAAAATTGTCCCCTAATCATTGATCTATTGTATTTCAGAAAAAAGTCATGCCTCCTCATCGTTCCAACAACCAGGATACTCAGGATGATGAAGTGAGCCCCACCCATGGGGTGCAAAACCATAATAGAGCACACACTCTAGAACCTATTCCTACTCTAGTAGTATCTCTAGTCCCGACCAGCCCTCTTCGAGCTCCAAGGACAAATGTTAACCATCCTCGATCTTCTTAGAGGGACATATCGAATGAAGAATTCAGACAATCCATTCACATACTAGCACAACTGGTAGCCGCACAGACTCAGAGGTCGGAGGATACTGGGTCTGCATCTGTTACTTCGGAGAATACTAGGGTTAGCCAGTTTATGAGGATGAACCATCCCAAATTTTTGGGCACTAAGGTAGAAGAGGACCCATAGGAGTTCGTGGATGAAATGGAGAAGATTTTTAAGGTGATAAATGTGGATTAGGTGGAAGGGGTTGAGTTAGGAGCATACCAGCTTAAGGATGTAGCGAACCAATGGTACAACAAGTGGGAGGATGCAAAATGAGAGAGTGCTGAGCCCACAGTTTGGGGCGAGTTTGTGGAAGCTTTCCTTGACCGATTCTTTCCTCTAGAGTTGAGGGAAGCCAAGAAAGAAGAATTCATGAACCTTAAGTAGGGGAAGATGATTGTTAGAGAGTACACTCTGAAGTTTAACCAACTGGCTCTCTATGCACCAAAAATGATAGGAAATATGAGAGCTTGGATAAGGAAATTTTCATCTGGCCTTTCTGATGATCTAGAGCTTGAATGCCAAGGGGCGATGATAAATAGGGATATGGAATTCGCTAGGCTATCAGTCCACATACAGCAGGTAGAAGAGAAGAAAAAGAAAATTTCTGAATCTAGAGAGAAGGACAGGCAACCGAAGAGATCCAGAACAGCGGATCAGAACCCAAGTCAGCAGCAGAGCGATAATTGGGGTAACAAATAGAAAAAGAAGAAGTTTTGGAGTAACGCGCAGTCTGCAGCTAGCGCCCCAGCGCCCAGACCCCAGTTGATAAACGCTCTCAGAGTTTTAAGAGTAGTCATGGACCTAGAGCTCCGGATTCTCAGTCGCAGGGTAGTGTGGCTCAGCAGCATCATACTTTTCCATGGTGCGAGACTTGTGGTAGGCATCACCAAGGAAGGTGTCAACTAGGCGCATTTGTGTGTTATTCTTGTGGCCAGATGGGTCACTTTCAGAGGGATTGCCCTTTGGCTAAAAGGAATATTGGTAGTGCAAAATCTCAGGAAAATTCCTCCGCACCACCACCACCTCAGAAGGGCACTACATCATCTGCCGGGAGTGATCACAATTGATTATATACTTTGACCAACCACCAGGAGGCAGAAGCCTCACTAGATGTAGTTACCGGTATGTTGTAAATCTTTTCTCATGATGTTTATGTGTTTCTTAATCCCGGGTCTACCTTATCTTATGTGACCCTATATGTGGCTGTTGGCTTTGGGTTTGAGACCAATGTGATTGCTGAACCTTTCTCTGTTTCGACTCCGATGGGCGATTCTGTTGTGGCTAGGAGGGTGTACAAAAATTGTGTTGTGTGTATTCTTAGAAGGGATACAGTGGCAAACCTCATAGAACTTAATATGGTTTCTTTAGATGTTATCCTAGGGATGGACTGGTGATAACACTCAACTTACACTTCTATTTAGTATAAGGCGGTCGTCGTCAATATATTTACCCAACTTTAGAGTTGGGGTTGAATCCACAAGGAACAATGTGAGTGGCGATTAAACTAGTTTGGAACTATAGCTACAAGTTGAATTCAAACGAATGATGTGAAAAGATAAAGTGGGGTTTTTTTAATGATTAGCAAATAATTATTGGTCACTCTAGTTTCAGTGTTTGTAAATCATGATTTTATGAAATAATCGGGATTATGTTCACTAGGATTTATGGTATATGATAGATACTACAAATAACTCAAGGTTCTCACGGTGGTTAGGATGACAAGCTATCTCTATCGATAGTATGCTCGAATGTCTTTTGATCTATTCAAGCGTCTAATTTCCTAATCCTCACGGACTTAGGGAATCACAACTCACTGCCGAGATATTACCTCAGGTTAATCAACCTTGTTACAGCGCTAATTATTAAACGAAGCCTTTCCGAGTCCCTATTGATAATTCACTTACTAATGTTTATAATTTCTTTCTCAAGCAAAACAAAGTAGGTACACCTATTGTTTGCAACCAATAAACATAAGTTAGAATATCAGAATTATCAAGAAATCCTAACACCTATTAAACCTTGTGTAATTAATCAATACCTTATCATGACCTAACCCTAGATTCCATAACCCAGGTTAAGAGTGTTTAGCTACTTATGATGCAGGAAATAAGCACACAAGTTGAATTCTTAATTGAAAGGATTAACTTACAATAATGAAGGAAATCAAAAGTGAACTTGTAATTGAATCACAAGACAAAACTCTAAAAATATTGTTCTTTTGATAGAGAGAGAGAAGTTGTATGTTGTAGGATACGTCAATTAATTGATGGATAATAGAAAAATCCTAAAACAAGGCTTTAAATAGTTAACCCTAAATAAAGAAATAAAATTAAAGTTTCAGATTTTCTTCGGAATAGATGATGGCGATTGTGATGGCCTATCATGATTTTGACGGCCTATTACGGACGTCGTCAGCTTCTCTACAAATTTAGCTTCTACTGCCTAAGGTTGACAAAGACAGTGATGGCCTATTCGGAGTCTGATGGCGTGTTATGGATTTCTTCAGCTCCTCCTCCATATTGGTAATTTCTACCTAAGGTTGACGATAATTCTGACGGCTTGTCACACTTTTGACATCTTATTAGCATATGTCGTCACAACATTCACTTCATGCCAACTCCCTGGTTACGTTTGACGGCAACTGCGATAGCCTATCATGGGGATGACGCCTTGTCACGGATGTCGTCAGCCACACTTTTCTTCAGATTTCTTCAGATGTCGACTTCTTTGCCTCCATTCTTGTTGGTTCTCTATCCCGTTAGCTTAATCTGTAAAATTAACTTGAACACATCAAAAAACGACAAAAGTTGCTTAAGGCCTCACAATTATTCTAGGTTAAGGGCCTCAAATGTGTTCGTAATTGCGCACACATCAACACCCTCAACTTAAAATAATTGCTTGTCCTCAAGCAACCTTAACATAACTAAGAGTATACAAAGTACAATTTGGCAGCTAACTACTCACATCAGTTCATAAAACATACACCATCTCCAAGGTCAGTCAAAGTAAGAGCAACTGTGTCTATTATTGAAAATACCCCTGCAACTCACAAGGATCAAGATATGACAAATATTTCAGCAATAACAACCCAGCACATACCCAAATCATACTATCCAAACAAGACAGTGATTAGCAACATACCTAGTGTGCCCTCACAACAAAGAAATCCCTTTATCACTAATATCAGAATTTATACACATAGGGATAAACACAAGACTCACTCTCAAAACGAAGTTCCAACATTGCGCATCAAATGCCATAGGATTGCCTTTATAGTCTGTACGTCTTCAAACAGGCAAGTTAGGATCACTATAGGGCTTCTCTTAAGCTTGTAACGCAGGCTAGGGGCTGGTATGATATTCATGGATATTTAAAGTGACTACGCCTCCTTGACACTACGCTAACCTCTTAGGGTTTCACTTCTTAACCTTTTTCTCTCCCTCCCTTTTATTGATCACACATGCTCAAGGTGGGTGCTATCTTTTCACAAACCAAATTATCTTTTTCTAATCTTTCACCTTTTTTCTTTTCTTATTCTTTTTGCACCACACTCGGCTTTTTATTGTGTGCTTTTTATTTTTTTATTATTCTACCTCTCTTCATACTCATTTTGCATCACGCACCCCTATGATAGCCACTTTTTAACTTAAGAAACAGGTTAAGACTGGGGCTAATGAGACCAAGTTAAATGCACGTTGATCTTCTTCATTTGTTGATTGCACATGGGAATGTTCAAAAGAGTGGTCTAAACATAAGCTTTTCAAACTTTCAAAGGATCTACTGGAGAATGCAGTGGTTTTGGAGAAGTTTGTTATCGTAGTAAAGAAAAGAAAATGCTAATATTGCTCAGAGAACTGTGTCTCGGATATTTATCACAATTTGCTGAGAAATTGTTAGACAACCAAAGATAGTCTAAGAAATTTGATTACTTATAAATAGTTTGTTTTGCATGATTAAACTGGAAGTGATTGTGTGAGAATACTAGAAATATTACCTTAAATGTAACATTCTATATACTGCACGTGTAATTTTGATCTTCTGGCATGCCAAATGTTGTGGAAGCCTGGGCCTCATAAAGCCTTCGTTTGTTTCGGTCTAGTGTATTGATAGGCTTAGAATGTTGTTGACTGATTTACTTGAGGTTATGCTCATATTTAGACTCTTTGATTACATCCAATTGCTGGAGTTCCCTGGATCTCCTATCCCTAATTTCGACAATAGTAAGAGATATGACAGGGAACTTTAGGTGTATCGGGAGTTGGATGGCTTGGTCAGAATGTACCTACACAGCTGCTAGGAGCAGCGAGGACTGATGTTTACATCTTGAATCATTTGGATTGGGCTGCAATATTCCTATAATTTGACAAAATAATGATGTGAGAGGTTCTAGGATTTAGCATTTTGGTTTAATAACTCAATTTAGGCTTCAATTCCGCCATAAGCTTACTTGTAACATACCTTGTTAAGATTTAGCATTTTGGTTTGATAATCCAGGATGCTCTTTATCTGCTTTAACTGGGTGAGTTGTCACGTGATCCTCTGGCTTAGCCCCGAACCTCTCAACAAGTGATTGGCCATATTCCACTCACTAAGGCATCAGTATGCATTCTGCCATGATGGTAAATTTGATGCCTCCAGATGGTATCTCCGAGAATTGGATCATAACTACATTTGCTTGTGAAACAAAGATGAAAACCATTCGACAAAAGTTTTTAGTCTACCAGTCTGCCTTTAACCAGGAATTAAGGGATAGCAATTTAGAAGATCCGGCTTTGAAATACAAGCTAACTGATGGCTGGCATTTGAATTGAAGTTGTATCTGATCGTAGAACCCCATTATTTGGTACACGAACGGTCATGCTCAACATACCCTTATCTTATTATTTGGTACACGAACGGTCATGCTCAACATACCCTTATCTTTCTTTACCACGTTTGTGGATTTCACAAGTTTCATACTGGATCAGCTTGTGGGCACCTTGACTAATTCCACACGATACTTGCTACCTCCCACCACTCTGTTCACCAAGGCTAGGACATATAGGAAGAAATCATCTAGTGTTTTTGTCTTCGTTGGGATTTGAACCTCAGACCTCAACCACTTCATTGACCACTAGCCACACCCTTGGGTGCATAAGTTCCATAATTGATATCCAATTTGTCTTTGACTCAAACTTCATATCATTGAAGAACCGTTCTCAAATCCTCCATCATCCTCATTTCATTGGCTGCCTCATCTGTATTTTGGTTGCTTTCACCATAAATTATGACGAAGTAAATCCTTGCTTTGATACCGGATTACGCCAATATAATGAATCCTTTAGGAACAGAAGTGTTCAAGAAGGGAATGGTAGGGGTTCAGGGAATAACAATCAAGAGAATGAAAATGGAATGTACCAAGATGGTATTGGCAAATGAGGCACGCTCAGAATTTAAATGGTCTTTTTCAGGGCTACAACCTTGCCACATGCAACCAAAATTAACCCACTCCAACTGGCTGCAGCAGCATCCAACAAAAAAACTCCCCTTGCTGCACATTGAACTCCACTATAAAGCCATGCACGCATCACATGTCATGCTTTGTCTTCTGCTGAAGATCCTTCAACTTTTTATCTGTTATCAGTTATTGTCAACTATACTTGTTAACTTTACACGGAAACAAGGTCAAGGTCAGTCAATATGGAAACAAATCCTCATTATCAATCAGAAAATGACAGGATGCTCTGGGCAGCATGTTATAAGCACCACCATATTTCCAGATAAAGTAATTTAGGTAGTACGTAAAAATTCTAAATATAATTCGCAAACCAACATATCAACAAGTGGAAGAATATCGGGGTGTTTGGGCTGCAAATTAGGCAAAAGTTACTTCACTAATTCGTAAACGTAACACAACCTGAAATAATGAAGCAGATATAATAGGGGCAAAGCTTGTTATGGTAACCGAGAAGTAGTGGCGTCTGGTTTAGTCACTAAACAGACGCTTTGAGTTGGGTTGAGAAATCAGGGGATTCTTAACAAATAAGTTGCACAGTAAGGATTGTGAAATCATTCGTTTGGGGTGCGGGGGGAGGGGGGGTGCGTTGTCGGGTGACTGGGACAAAAGCAAGGCGTAGTGGGGGAACGGATAAGGAAGTAGTAATTCAGTCAGTTTAGGTTATGAGAAGTAAAGATGAATCTAGTGTCATTTAGCACAATGAAGGGAGAGCAGAGAAATCATTGGACGAAACAAGTTGGTGAGACAATGAAATTTGAGAAGTAGATTGGAAGATATATGTACAAAGTTGAACTAGTGACAACGGAGATTTGGCGTGTTCTTGTGTTGAAGGTTCCGTTATCCACCAAAATATACATGACTTTTGTGGTTCACTATTAACCTATGTTTTCATGTTTCTACACAAGCTAAAGCTTTAGAGTGAAATAGAGTGGCCGAGAAGTCCCAGCATTCCGGAACACCCTATACTAACACTAGCAAATATCTACAAATACAAGGCCATATCATAAAGCCAAAGTACCATCAATTTCCACTGAAATCACTAAAGTCAACTCATCATTATGTACTCGATTTATATAGAAAATAAAAGATGAAAGAGCAGATCAGAAATTGCCTGTCTTCCTACTTCCATAGATAATAAGACGGCAGTCTTTTACTTGACATCCAGGACACAGAAAAAAGAATTTAAGGAGTTACATTTGATATCTTCTTTGTTTATTTTGTAGCAGATATTTCACGATGCAACCTAGCCCAGAAAACTGGGTTCTTCCAAAGGTATTCCATCTTGAAATTGCCATCAACCACGCCTTCTATTCTTTCTGCAGTTTTCACCCAGTCCAAGAAAAGAGTTGATACCAGTATGTTACTGTTGGTTTTAAAAATAGAGATGAGTTAGAAGAGGAGAGGCGCAGAGAAGTTTTTTTTTTTTTTTTTCTGGTAAAATCTTCATATTATTGATCAACTCCTCCATAAATAGTGCTAGTTATTCTACAACAATACCGAAAACATGTCAATTTCACATTAGTTTAGATGAGTGACATAAATAAATACGGGTTAAAGTCAACCAACAGAAAAAATACGAAGCATGAGACACAAACAAAAAATTTGGATTGTCCTTTGATCATGAGAATACCGAGAATCAAATAGCTGATAACTCATCTATTCTATTAGTAATAAAAACGGAAACTTTAGCCACCACCTCGAATGCAACAGAGAACAAATAAACACAAATCGGTAAACTACTAAACTGTCATATATAAATACGAGGGATCCAACTTCAAGACATTAAGCATTGGTTAACAGACTCCAACTAACCTACTGCAAAAGAGCATGTACCCAAATTCAAACTAACTCAGAACCAGTGTTTTTAACTCTCCCGGGGCTAGGCGAAGTCAAAAATGCACCAAGGCATTGTTAGAAGGCAAAAGGCCTGAAATTTGAGGCGTTTGACTAAGCATTGGAGTGTTCGCCTAAGCGTGAGGTGCAAATTACGTGTAAGAACTTCATCTCGGTTCGAACCTACTGAGAGGTCCGCTAGAGATCAGAAATTATTGAAGAAACAACAAGATCTTTATTTTGTCCCTTCCAGGCGATCGAAAAATAAAGAAATGGTTATTAAGGACTGAGGGAGAGGACTCGGGTTAGGACTGGGGGAGAGGACTCGGAACACTTTCCCTTCTTGATGGGGTTACAACAAGGATCGACACTTAGTCTGTTTCTTTTTGCCTTGGTGATGGATGTTTTGACGCGGCAAATTCAAGGTGAGGTGCCTTACTGTTTGCTTTTTACGGATGATGTGGTCTTGATTGATGAGACAGAGTTAATGCTAAATTGGAGGTTTGGAGGCAAACCCTTAAGTCTAAAGGATTTAGATTGAGTGGGTTCAAGACGGAATTTTTGAAGTGTAAGTTCAGCAAGGCAGCGGGGTGTCTCATGAGTCCGATGTGGTTAATAAGCTTGATACTTATTCTATCAATAAGAGAGAGAGTTTTAAGTATATGGGGTCTATAATTCAGGAGGATGGAGATATTGACGAAGATGTCACTCATCGGATTGGGGCAAGGTGGATGAAATGGAGGCTCGCCTCCAGAATCATGTGTGACAAAAAGGTACCTCCTAAAATTAAAGGCAAGTTCTACGGAGTGGTGGTTACACCGGCTTTATTGTATGGGGTGGAGTGTTGGTCTGTTAAGAAGGCCCACATCCAGAAGATGAAAGTGACGGAGATGAGAATGTTTCGGTGGATATGTGGATGCACTAGAAAAAATAAGATTAAAAATGAGGTTATTCGAGAAAAGGTGGGGTGGCTTCGGTGGAAGCCAAGATGAGGGAAGCGAGGTTGAGATGGTTCGGTCATGTGATGAGGAGGGGCACGGATGCCCTAGTGCGGAGGTCTGAGCGGTTGGTGAGGGATGGTTTCAAGTGAGGTAGAGGTAACCCGAAGAAATATTTGAGGGAGCTGATTAGACATGACATGGAGCAGCTCCAGCTTACCGAGGACGTGACCCTAGATAGAAAGTTGTGGAGAAAGCGGATTAGGGTAGAAGGTTAGTATGAGTTTAGGATGTTGTATCTTTGGTTGTATTACTTGGTGTATCTTGTTTATGGTATTATTGGATATGTTAATTTCTATTATATCTTGTTCTTTTACTATTCATTGTCTAGATTGTTTTATTTTGAGTCGGGGGTCTATCGGAAACAACCTCTCTATCTCACATCCAAGGTAGTGGTATGGACTGCGTACACTTACCCTCCCCAGACCCCACTTGGTGGTAATATACTGGGTATGTTGTTGTTCTTGGGATGTAACAATATGGTTCTGAAGGATGAACCGGATATGGACAGTTCCAATTAAATCTCTAATTTAAACTTAATAGTATAATATATGATTGGTAAATACTCAAATCAAAAGTAAAAGAAAACTGAAAAGTCACATTTTCTTCTTCCTAGTTCCTTTATTTTCGGTTTTTTCATGTTGAACAATGACTAGTTTTTAAGTTATTTACTTTTTGTGCTCTCTTATAAAATACAATATATGTTAAATAGGTACATAAATACACTGATCGAGATTAATTATGTATTATTTCTTATACAAACTTGTGTTTTCAAGGACATATAATAGTTTATTTTATGAAAAGTAAAGTTTAAATGTTAGTTGTATTATGTGGCTTTGATTTATTTATTTTTGTAGCAGTTTTACATATATTTTTCGCTTATTTTTTATAATTTTGATATAGTTTTACTTTTTTGGGTGATCTATCTCTTCTAAAAAATATTTATTTCTAATTATATTAATTTATAAAATATTAAAAATTAAAGGATTCGTGGGGCTTACGCCCCATCGCCTCGCCTCATACCAGGTAAAACATCTCGCCTTATGCCTCCGCTTTTAAAAACACTGCTTAAAACTTATACAAACACTAGCTGCTAACTCAAAAACTAAACAAAATCTCATATTTGTCAGTCCCACCTCCATGGATTCCTATGAACTGTGTGGAACCTCCAAATTCTTCTTCGCAACTCAATTGAATAAATGGTGTCGTGAGTTCCTCAATACAGCTATTACCTATATTGAACAGATCTGATATGATGTCCTCTCATGTAGAACTTCTGAGTTGTGATAAGAGTCAATACCTAGTTATTACGTTATTATGTATGAACACTTAAATGAGCACAAGAGAAATGAACAAGAAGCAGAAGGATCTTCAACTGTATCCCTCGGCCCTCAACGGATATTGGATTGTCATTAGGAACTCAATACAACATCAAATGCAGAACTTCAACTAAACTTAAGAAGTTACATTGAAGACATAAATCTACCTTCTGGATCTACCTTTTGATATCTTAAACAGGTTGGAAGCTACATTATGCTATGCCAGATGGCACCGAAACCGAGAGTACAAGAAGGTTTATGACATCCATATTGTTGTTTCTCTTGTATTTGTGAGACTTAACATACTTAGCATGAATAAAGAGCAGAGACGGATGCAGTATTCTTCAACGAAAAGAACAAGTGTGGAAGTAAATATTTTATACTAATGTTCAAATCGATGTATTAATAAATACTGCTAAGCATATTAATTTCACAAATACTGCACAATCCAAGATAAGAATAAGAAAAAACTTTCCTTCTCGTGAATTCTCTTCTATTCAAGTTCAAAAATAGAAAAATTGCATTAAAGCTGTCTAATCCGGAAGCTGATACATTGCCACAATAGCTTAAACAAAATTTTCTACTATATCATTATTACTCACAAACTTGAAAATCTAGAGGTTGTGCGAGTGTGAGAATGTGCAAAACAAAAAAGAGCTAAGATAAAAGCAAAATCTTCAAGAATTAGATTGGTATAGTCCAACAAGAAAACGTGATCTAGTACGGGTCACAACTCACAATTCAGGTCACTCAAAATATTACATAAGACTAATTATAAACAAAATTTCTCCACAATTTATCAATTTCATCAAAAAATAAAGGTAAATACAAAAATCATAACTCATCCAATTGCTCAATCACAATTTGAAGAGTCATGTTGAAAGTTTCTTCCTATGGAAATTCTAAAATTATAATGGACAACTCTAACCTCCATTTTCGTCAATACTGTGGACACTATTGAAAGTCTTACACTTCTAATATTCATTCTTCCAGCATCGCCTCCTCTTATAGATCCCCCAAAGAAGAAATAAACATAATATATTCACATCAATGATAACAAATTAATAGTTCATCCATCACAATCTCCATAATTAGATTTCTAGAATTATTTTCTATGCTTTTACAACTCAACTCTCATTCTTAATTAAACTTCACCAATTCAAAATACAACGAAAACTGCCAATTCTAACTTTCCATTTTCAGTTTCGAAAGAAAGTATATTAACTCCACCATCTCTTCGATCCTTCAAAGCACAAATAAACACGAACACGCACCTCCACAGCTAAAGTCAAAACACACAAAATTAATACAGCTAGATCCAAATAAATACAATCTAAACACACAGAACAGATAAACAAGTACACATATATTTGCAATTACAATTATATAAATACAAACCTCATGTATCGGAGATAATTAGATCGATCCGTAGATATTCAAATTCACCGCAGTCTCCGATTCAGTTGATGCAAGGCGGGAACAAACTTCGCTATAGACGAGGACGCATTATTCATCCATAAGTAACTCATCAACCTAAACTCTCTCTACATATCTACACATAATATTTTCTTTTATAACCATAATGTCCTCGCCAGCTTTCGCGCACCTAGACTAAATCCACGAAATGCTGACACCTCCAAACAGTAACAGGCAATACATATATGGGAAATTCGAATGAAAATGCGGCGCCGACAGTCACCGTCGAGTCAGTTCCCGACCTGCACCAAGCGAATTAGAGACGACAGCAACAGATAGATACACAGTGTGTGTGTACATATGTATAGATCTGACTGTTTTGTTTTAGAGAGAGATATCTATCTCTACAAATGAGATAGAGGAGAGAATGCGCGTGAGGCGGTTATTTATACAGAAAATGAACGAATGATATGTTGACACGTGTGTGATATAGCGGAGTAGCTAAAACAGGGGGAGACATATGGTTATATGGTTAAAAATGGTGAGAGATGTTAATCCGAATTTGGGGATAATACTTGACTAGAGTGTAATTATGGAAAGGCCAAAGCTAAACACATCGACATCTATAGATCCGTCAACTTAGTAAGATTTTTTATTTTTACGTGGTGAGAGATGTTAATCGGAATTTGGGGATAATACTTGACTGGAGTGTAATTATGGAAAGGCCAAAGCCAAACACATCGACATCTATAGATCCGTCAACTTAGTAAGATTTTTTATTTTTACGTTTTAAGTGAATGTTATTCATCATAAGTTGTATCACTTTAACATATTTTACTGACATGATAAAGTACATATAAAACACTCACTTTTGAGCACATGGTAGCATTTCTTTAGCCTATTTTTCATTTTATTTTAACTTCTTCTTCCCCATTTTTTAATCGTACTATTTTCTAGTATTTTTTTTTCAAACTCAAACTTCATTAATGATACTTCCAACCCCCTCTATCTCTTAGGGGTCGTTTTGTGTGAGGTATAAAGAATAAATAGTCTCAGGATAACATTATGGACTATTTTATTTCATGTTTGGTGAGATGTATTAATTTGTACCGGGATGATTTAACTCACTATTTACACTCTAATGATGGGATAAGTTATCCCATATACATGGTGAGATAGGTTAGTCCGGAATAACTAATTTTGAAATTAATTATCCCGTGATAACTCTTTCCCAACCAAACAACCTCTTAGGGGTCGTTTGGTTTGAAGACAAGTTATACCGAAATTAGTTATGTTGGGATTAGTTATGATGGGATTAGTTGTCCTGGATAAGTTATCCTAATATTATTTTTTAGTGATTATTTGATTTGTGGTATTAAAAATAATATGTAGTGCATTATTTGTAAATATATATTATTTGTTTACAAAAATACCCCTCACTTTAGTTAACTTAATTATTTTTATGTTTGTATTCCTATGATTTTTGTATGTGTTCAGTTATGTACCAATATATAAGATTCATACGTATTTATCTAAATAATCCCGGATGTTAAAGCTGTAAATTGCACTTCAAAACTTGAGCTCATGTATTTGAACCAAAAGATGATTATTATTTCTAAAACTTGAGCTAATGTATTTGAAAACTTCTATTAATGGCACATTTTTCTGTTCTGGAAAAACATTAAAGTGGGCACAATTGGTACCTATCCATAATTCTCAACACTTATCAAAAAGAGAATTTGAAATTTAATTTGGCAATTTCATCACCAATTGCACAAGCCTGTTTTGCAGTATCTGGCAAGCATACCAGAGGCATTGAATTACAAAATCATGAATTCCTTCAGGGCATTCCTGTTTGCCCCAAAACAACTCCTTTTCGGAGTCCTATGACCAACTGGGAATTTGTCATTTCTGGAGTGTTGGATTCACAGGATCCCCCTGATGCAATATCTGGCAACATGACTACAGTATTATGTGTGTATTCAATATTGTGTATGAAATTTGCATGGATAGTGCATCCTCGCAATCATCTTCTTCTGGCATGCCATGCTTCAAATGAGTCAGTGCAACTCTATCAGCTCTCACGTTGGCTAAAGCATCAGCGGTACTTGTCTCAGAAAGAAGAAAATGTTTCTTCATGACTTAAAGTTCCTTGAATAACGTATATGCAAGGTCCCAAATCGTTGCTTGTTTGCTTATTTTTTGACAATAGAGTTGGTTATCATTGTGGCATTGATTGTACAAGTCTGTGCAAGAGTACCTAATGGCTGAAACGACGCAAAATGTTTGACTGATAGCGGAGCACCAGTATATGGAGTGGTGAAGGAGAATCACATGATATTCTTGAATTAACAATTCACTTATGATTAGCTTGAGATATACTTAGTTTTATAATTTGCTATCATTATACATGCATGTTTTCTGGATTACTTACGCTTCAGTTTAGTTCTGCTGCTAAAAAAATGTATTTGAAAGAGAACATCTTTTCCCCCCTTGAACTTATTCTCCCAACTCAGTTTAACTATTAAACTTAACTTTTGTTTATTTATCCCCTTAATAACTTTAAAGTGAATTTTTTTCCACCCTTAAAAAAATTATACCACACTCACTACGGAGAGTGAAGTACACATGCCCCACGTCATTGTCAAATCAGTGTCACATCAGTGTCATGTCATTTCTACGTAAGAAATTATAATTTTATTTTAAAAAGTAAACTCACACACATATTATTTTTATATATTTATTAAAAAAATAAAAAATATATATTTACTATTTATATTTTAATATATATATATATATATAGTAAAAAGAAAAAAGAAAATCTCTTTCTTCTTCACACCCCCACCCCACCCCATCCCTCCTTCTTCAGATCAGATTCCTCCCTCCCTCGCTCTTCTAGCCTCTTCCCTCCCCTCCCTCCCTCCCTCCCTCCCTCCCTCCCTCCTCCTCCTCCTTATTCTTCTCTTCACATAAAAGCACCCCTCTTTCTCTTTCTTTCACCATTGTTGCAAACTTTTCAATGAATTTTTTTCTTCATCAAATGAAAAATTAACTTGAGTAAATTCAACAATGGACTAAATATAAGTTATCTCGAGTATTGCCAACCAAATTATACATTAAAAAATTTATCTCGGGATTATTTGCTTTAATACCTCACACCAAACGACCCCTTAAAGGATAATTTAGTTTAATATTTTCTCCATAACACTTCTAACAATATAATCCAAAAAGTGAAGAAAATAAGAATTTATCGAAAAATATATCTATAAAAAAAATTAATAAAATTGAGTTACTAATGCAAACACGAAGAATAATATATTGTATCAATTTGATAATTAACTCTTAAAGAATATTATTAAAATACAATTTTGTCTGCAAGATTCACTTCCAAGCATCCAATCTCCGTAAATGCAACTCCTAACAGTAGCATATTTTCTTTTGTTAATTAATTTTCTAAAAAAAAAAAAAAATTAAGACTTAATTATGTCAATAAAGCTCAAGAAAAAGAGATTTCGACAATGTCAAAGAGATTCCGACGATATCATGCCTACAAATACCTTGATTAAAAAAGTTCATAAGGGAAATGAAAAATTCAATCTTCATTAATGGAGGTTAAAGAAGATGGGTTGGATGAGAAAGATGATTTTTTAAAAAGAAAAAAATAATTATTATGTGTATATAATGATGTGGCAATTTAAAATGAGTTAGCACAAATCATGAATTGACATTTTAATTCACGTCGAAGTGAATGCACTTCACGCATCAGATTTGATGCAAAAAGTTGTCAAAATGACACAGTTTATAGCTGATTTAGATTCTTAAAATGAATGTTATCCATTTTAAATATCAAAATAAAAATTTGTGCCAAATTAAGGGATCTAACAATGTGTTTGGTGAATAACCTATTAGTAAATGCACGTGCACTTGATCTAGTGTAATACTACCCAATTCCAATTTCTACTAGTTAGCATGGATTTAAAAAATAAAAAATAAAAAATTATTAATGTTTGTGTGACTACAAAATTAAAATATTATTGAATTATTATTAAATATAAAAACATGTCACTTATTTTGGGATTGATTAAATAAAGTAAGATAAATACTAATTTCTTTTTTCTTATATGATATCTTTTAAGAAAAAATAAAAAAATATTCTTTACTAATTCATAGAGTCATATGACTAATTCAATTGTTTACTTACTTAATGTAATTTGCTAGTTAAATTAGTTATAATTATCCTACGTGTCTGAACACTTATAGCACTTTTTAAAACATAATATATTTTCCAAAATTCATTGGGCGGAGGACAAAATCAATTGTAACATTCAATGTAATTTTCTAATAAATTATAAGGAAAGGGGTCAAAAATATCCTTGTATTATGGGAAAAGGTTCATTTATACCCTCCATTATACTTTGAACTCAAAGTATAACCAAAGTATAACAGAGGGTATAAATGAACCTTTTCCCATAGTACAGGGGTATTTTTAGTTAAAAGAAGGAAGAAAACTGGAACAATATAGATGAAAGAATTATTCAATCTTATTATGTACATAACAATGAACCTACACTGTATTTATACAGATAAAGGAGTCCTAATTGTATCCTAATTACTAGCCTAATAACAGGGGAGATCCCTGATTTAAGGATTGCAGATTTAAGGGGATCAGATTTATGATTTTGTGATAATCATTATCTGATTTTGTGATACCAAATAAGGTAACATCCAAACAAGGTAACATTTAAATAAAGTAACGTCAATACCCTCCCTCAAACTTATGTTCTGTATCACAAAACATGAGTTTGGACAAAAGATAATTGTGTCGACTTCTTGACACGGCCTTAGTGAACAAATCAGCTAATTGATCTTTAGAGGATATATATCTAAGATTAATGCTCCGATCTTCAACTAGTTCTCTGATGTAGTGACAATCTACGTCTATGTGCTTGGTATTTTCATGATGCACGGGGTTGGTTGCTATTCTGATTGCACTGGTGTTATCTCCATACAATATGGTTAATCCTTCCATTTTGATGCCAAGTTCTAATAATAGCCTCCATAGCCAAATAATTTCAGAGCACGCAGCTGACATACTTTTATACTCTGCTTTTGTGGATGACTTTGATGTTTGAGATTATTTCTTGCACTTCCAAGAGATCATACACGATCCAAGCATCATGCACCAGCCTGTAGTGGATCATCTTGAATCAAGGCATCCTGTCCAATCCGCATCAGCGTATCCTACTATGTCCAACGATGAAGATGATGGAAATAAAAGACTTCGATTCACTGTGCCTTTTATATATCAAATAACCCTAAGAAAAGCTGAGTAGTGAATCTTGTAGGGCTTCGTAACAAACTAGCTTAACACCTGTACTGCATAAGAGATATCAGGACGACTCATAGCAAGGTATATAAGTGATCCAACTAGGCGTCTATACAGATTTTGATCTCCAAAAAGCTCTCCTTCCTTTTTTTTTTATTTAGTATTCGTTTCCATTAGAGTATGAACCTTCTTATGATCAGTTAGATTAACTAACTTAACAAGATCTTCTGCATATTTTTGCTGACTCAATTTTATGCCTTCTACACCATAACTTACCTCCAAACCTAAAAAATATATTAGCTTTTCAAGGTCCTTTATCTTGAACGAGGAGTGTAATAGGTTTTTCAAATGAGAGATTCCAACCTCATCGTTCTTTGTAATAATCATGTCATCTACATAAATAAGGAGAATAGTAATACCTGAGCTAGACTGACGTAGGAATAAGGAATAATCTGAGCTACTCTGAGAAAACCCAACACTAAGGATTGTAGTTCAAAATTTTTCAAACCATGAGCGAGAAGCCTTCTTTAATCCATAAAGATATTTCTTAAGACAACACAACTGATTTGGACTAGAATGTTTGTAACCTGGTGGTAGATTCATGTAGATCACTTCTTGCAAATCTCCATGTAGGAACGCATTCTTGACATCTAGTTGGTGTAACTTCCAACTTCTTATTAATGCTAAAGCAAGCAATATACGTACTGTCGTCATCTTGGCTACTGGATCAAAGGTTTCTGCATAGTCGATTCCATACTCCTGCTTGTACCCTTGAGCTACCAACCTTGCCTTATATCGATCTAGAGATCCATCAGCTTTCATCTTGACTGAGTACACCCATCTACTTCCAGTAATTGTTGCGTTTGTTAGTCTATCCACCATATCCCATGTATCATTCTCCTCAAGGGCTGCTAGTTCTTCATTCATTGCATCTTCCCAACACTTCTGACCACTAGCTGTTATATAAGCCTTTGGTACAACTATAGAATTCAAGGTTGTTAGTAAGGCATATAATTGACCATATTCGCCTGTAGAATATCCATATCGGCTTGGAGGAGGAGCATGATGAGATGAGCGTCTAATAGGGTTAATGATATTTTGAGGAGCTGGAGTTTGATTATTACTATTTAAAGAAACATTATGACAGTCATCTTGGTGAAGTGAAGAATTAGTGTTCATCGAAGTAATATCATTATCAAAAAAAGGAACTAAGTCATAAGTAGTACCTGTTATAGCAGAAGACAAGTTTAGCGATGGACCAACGGCTAGGTTGTTATGGCAAGCAGAATCATGAGTCGTGAATTCTTTCAAAAAGGATATAGTAGACAATTGTGAGTCTTTACTAGTATAAGTAAAAGAATTTTCAAAGAAGATAACATGTCGAGATATTCTTAATAAGCAAAGAGATGAATCATAACACAAGTACCCTTTTTGGATATCATTGTACCCCAAAAAAGTACATTTAACAGCTTCTGAGGATAATTTATGGCGCTCATGGTCTGAAAGAAGAACGAAACATACACAACCAAATACTTTAAGGTGCGAATAGTCGGGCAATTTTTTAAAAAGGACAAAATAAGGGCAATTTTTCTTTGATAACAAACGATGATTGTCTATTTATAAGATAAATGGACATTTGGATTGCTTCAACCCAAAATGTTTTTGGAACATTTGATGTATCAAGAAGAGCTAAGGCAGTTTCAACAACATGTCTATTCTTACGTTCCACCACACCATTTTGTTCTGGTGTATAGGGGCAAGAACATTGGTGAATAATGCCTTTTTCTTGAAAAAAAACTTGTGAGGTTTGAGTTTACATACTCTCCTCCCAAATCTGAACGAAAAATCTTAATTTTTTTTTTTATCAAATTGAGTTTCGATAAGGTTATAAAACTTTTTGACAATGTTTGGTACCTCAGATTTGTGTTTCAAAAAGAAAACCCATGTATAACGAGATGCTTGATCGCTGAACAAGATAAAATACTTGTAACCCATATGAGATATAATTGGAGAAGGTACCCAAACATCACTATGAATTAAATCAAATGGAGTAGAATAAGTAGTATTGCTTAATTGAAAAGGGAGTTTATGACTCTTTGATTTTGCATAGCTCTCACAAGGTAATTTAGCGAGAAAAATTAGCGAGTCTTTACCCAACAAATTACAGGATTTCAACATGAAATTTAAACGCGAAGTATGTGGATGGCCTAAATAAAGATGCCATAAAGTCCATATTTTATTTGAAAACTCAATATCTTTATTTAAAGTTGAAAAAGAGCAATGATAAAATTTTGTGTCCAGAGATTGAAGAAGAAACAGCCTGCCAACCTTACGCTCCCTGGCCATCGTTTTCCCTGTCAACATGTTCTGACTAATACA
This sequence comes from Capsicum annuum, assembly GCF_002878395.1. NCBI lineage: Eukaryota > Viridiplantae > Streptophyta > Magnoliopsida > Solanales > Solanaceae > Capsicum > Capsicum annuum. Next base: position 28,538,637 of record NC_061111.1, read on the forward strand.
ACCATTAGGGGAAAAATAATCAAACAATTTTGTTCTACAAGTTGTCCAACGGATAAAAGATTTGTAGTAAGTTTTGGTACACAACGAACTTCTGAAAATGGTTTAATGGAACCCATACTTGATGCAGATAAAACATGGCCATTTGCAATAACAATTTCATGTGTGAAAGGTGTTTTAGATAGATTAGAAAAAAGTTTTTGGTTTCCTATCATGTGGTTAGATGCAGCAGAATCAATATACCATACCATTGAATTCGAAATCTTATTCTTACCGGGATATGTAGCGGTCAGAGCTGTAGAGATTGCATTAGGGAAAGAAGCCGCCAATGAATCTTGTATCATCTTATAAATGTCGTTGCGATCAAATAATTGTGGTGCATTTTGTGTTTCTGGAGTGTGTTGTGTACCTACATCCCTTGTCATCGCGTGAAAGGCTTTATAAGGAGTTGAGCGTTTTACTGAACCAGATTTCTTATGGCATTCCAGAATAATCTAACCATCCTTCTTACAATAGTTACAATAATTTCGCTTCTTGCAATGGGAAATGACATGCCCTGTTTCTTTGCAATGATAGAATTGAACTGGTTTGTTAGAGTTTCCTGAGGAAGAACTTCTATATGCAGCCATGGCAGTGTCCACAAAAAGGGAATTTCCCATAGAGTCTTGAGAATCTAACCGAGTTTCTTCTCAAAGTACTTTAGAAACCACCACATCTAAAGCTGGTAGTTTTTCTCTGTTGAGAATGTATGCACGTAAAGGCTCGAACTCAGACCTGAGTTTTATAAGGAATTGGACAGTCCTTGTCCTCTTCGTAGTAGTCATGAAGTCCTTTAGTCCAGCAGCACTAATTGAGGCAGCAAAATATTGATCTTGCTCTACCCATAATCTGAGTAGTCCCGAATAGAAGCACCGAACACTTTTCTCACCTTGTGTCGATTCTTCAAGTAGCCTTTCTAATTTAAATTCTCTAGCCAAATTTTGTTGGTTACCGAGAGTATGTAGATGACTCCATATTTCAGATGTTTTCTCAAAATATGTCAGTTCCATAGCTATATCAGTAGAAACGGAATTGACAAGCCATATTATGATTTTGCCGTTATTAGCTTCCCAAACTTCTTTTTCTTTGTCTTCTGTAGGTATAGCCTTTGAGTCATCTAGAATATCAAGGAGGCCTTTACCTCTAATGAAAGCCCTGAAATGGAATTTTCAGATTGGAAAGTTATGTCCATCGAATTTGGTTGACAAGATATCTCGTCAATCCATTCCGATTGAAGAAAAAAATGGAAGTCAGAGGGAATCAACAAACAAATCCAAAGATTACAAACAGAGTAACAGATGTGGATAAAGAATCCAAGCCCAAGATGAATCAAACTGATCTTTTGAAAAAAAAACTGAATATTCAGATCTCAGAGAGAGGAAAAAAAATAAGGCTCTTGATACCAAGTTAAAAGAAGGAAGAAAACTGGAACAATATAGATGAAAGAATTATTCAATCTTATTATGTACATAACAATGAACCTACACTGTATTTATACAGATAAGAAGTCCTAATTATCTCCTAATTACTAGCCTAATAACAGGGGAGATCCCAGATTTAAGAATTGCAGATTTATCTGATTTTGTGATACTAAATAAGGTAACATCCAAACAAGGTAACGTTTAAATAAGGTAACGTCAATATTTTTGACCATTTTCCCTACATTATAATAATTAGTTAGGCAACTAGCACTTATAGCATTTACAAAATTTAGTAATTTTTGATATTTAAATGCTTATACCATATATATTTATATCTATAATTTATAATCTATATCTATAATATCTTAAAAGTGTTCAAACCTTTAAAAAAGTGTTTTGAGCTTTTTGCCCTTCATTAAAAGTTCATGTTTTAGACAAAATCGTCTTTTCACTTTTTTTTTTTCAAATTATCATTTAATTATATTTGTGATACTGAATCCTAAACTATATGGAATTAAAACTTTAACAAATATAGTAAGACTTTTTCTAAACTTAGGAGTCCTAAAATATAGGGTAAGTATTACACTGAATCTTTTTAAATAAAAAAAAAAAAGTTTTACACTTCTTTTGCAAACTTTATGGGAAATAAATTTTTACATAAAATATGTTCGTATAGAATATAATTACTATTCAACTCCTTTCTAATCTTTTTAGGAAAAATGGAATAGAAAGTGTGATATTAATCCTTTTCCACCAAAAATATGTTCCAACTTCATGTAGTTATCACAAAAGCAGCTGATAGGACTATGCCAATGATGGTAAGAAATTTCATTATATTGACATAAAATTTTCATAACATAATATAGGCTATTATTTAGGTATTGTTCATATAAAAAATAATATTTATTTTTAAAAAATTAGAATGAAGTTGAGATAATATTTTTAAAAAACAGTCATACTATTAAAGTTATTGGACGCAGATGTTACCCCTATTTCATGGAAATAAAGAGATTGTTTCTAAAATATTTCAACGTAGATAAACTTGAATTGTATCTTAAAATTGTGTAGAAAACTTGAATTTAATTACTACGTTCATTTTTATTATTTAAACAGATATCGTAATAAGTATAACATTTGCATTCATTAAAATAAGGTATACGCGCGAGGCGCGTACACCTAAACTAGTATATATATGTGTGCGCGCTTTATGTTATGTTAAAAGGAAGGATTTACTTCAACTTAGTTAGCCTGCCTTATTATATCAAATATAACTTTTCCAACATAATTTATTACTAAAATTATTTAATAAATTTAGAGGGGATTAGAGTTTTAACCTATTGACATAGTTGGCTCAAGAATAAGGCCATTAAAGCATATACTTTAGCCACTAAGAGTTAACGAAAAAGTTTTTTTGTTAATATTATTACTAATCATTTCTCTGTGTTTATATAATTTATCGTTATGTATGCAATTTCACTATATAACCCGGAAAGAGTTGTTTGAAGTTGATAAAATGTTATCCATTTATTGCATTGTTATACATTGGTTTTTATTATAAAAATATTATTGATAGATAATAAGTTTTTAGTGGTCTAATTATATTCCTCGTTAAACTATCAAACAATGTTTTATTGTTGTTTAGGAACATCGGACACCATTTCTGTGTTTTAGGGTGATCTAGGGAAGAACTTCGCTTCCCTAAATTTTAATTAATCGAACATGGAATTTATTTTTCTACTTTCACTATAAAAAAGTCACTTTCTTCCTTTTAAAAACTTAGTTTTCCTCAATTTTAACTAAACCAATATGAAAAAATTTAGATGTATTTTCCTATACGCCAAACCACCCCTATAATTTACTTATTTCGAAGATATAAAGTTAGTCGTAAAATAGTAAAAGTTATTATAAATCTTAGTTAAATTTGCACCTTTTAGAACTTAGGGGAAAGCATGATCAGAGCATGGGAAGAAAAAGATTTGCATGGCAAGCTCTACCTAACTTCTACTTTATAAAATTGAAGGAAAGGTTTCTTTTAAGTCTTGAATAAAGGATTGGTGATATTGGCCAATTGAAAGGGTCAAACATCATTAGAAAACTTGATTAAGTTAATTGTGGACTTGATTAATATTTTTAAAACTTTCTAATCTTTTAAAAAATACAAATCAACCCAACTCACGCTCCTCTTCAATCCAAATCAACTACTCTCTCTCTCGAGACAGCTTCTCTCAACTCTCCCTAACCAACAGTTCTGCAAAAGTTCTCCTTTCAACTTCCGGCGACAAATAGTCGGGCGAGTTCCTCTTCGACTTTCAACCGCCAATTGATGTGAAACTTCTCCGGCGACAACAATTTCGAGTTCTTTGTCGTCCCATTTCCTTTTTCACAGGTTAAAAATTATGAAGAAACAGAGGAACTTGAGCCAACTACTCTTCTAGTATTGAAATGTGGGCCGAATAAAACCCTAATTTCTGTCATTTCTTCTTCTTGTTGTCGTACTATTGATTCGAATTTGTTGGTGACTTTTGGTCACAATTGATGTTCTTAGTATGTGTGTGTGTGATGTGTTGGTGTTGCTGGGTTGATTTGTTGTTTGTCTTGGTAAAAATGGCATTGTAACAGATGAAACATCTGATGTAACAGATGAAACATTTGATGCAACAGATGAAAATTTAATGCAACTATGAAAATCTGATGCAATAGGTGAATAATCTAACAGATCATTCATCTGTTGCGATGGACGACTCTTCTGTTTGGAAGAAATCTAAACAATATTGATCCAACAGATAACTGATTAGTGATCTGTTTTTATTCTTTTCAATGGTTTACACTTCATTTTGCAACAGATTAGTGACTATTTTTATTCTTTCCAATGATTTACCCATCTGTTGCAACAGGTCGATTTTATATTGCAACAGATAACGTACCTGGTGCAACAGATTAGTGATCTATTTTTATGGTTTCCAATAGATTACTCATCCGTTTCAACAGGTTAGTTATATGTTGCTACCGATAAACTATCTGGTGCAATAAATTAGTGATATATTTTTATTCTTTCCAACGGTTTACTCATCCGTTACAACAGGTCGATTATATGTTGCAACAGATAACATACCTGCTGCAATAGATTAGTGATCTATTTTTATGGTTTTCAATGAATTACTCATTCGTTGCAATAGATCGGTTATATGTTGCATCAGATAAAATACCAGGTGCAACATATTAGTGATCTGTTTTTATGGTTTCCACAGATTACTCATCCATTACAACAGGTCAGTTATATGTTGCAACAGATAACATACCTGGTGTAACAGATTAGTTGTCTATTGGAAATGTTATATTGCAGTTATGAATTAATCAATTATAATCTATGTTATGTTCCTATTAATTCAAGATAATATGGCTCCCAAAAGAAATGAAATCGAATTAAGTCCAAGTAAAGGAACAGGTGCAGCAGCTCGGCTACATCCACCACTCTATGAGCTTACTTTACGAGTGTTATCTCAATCAGGAGCAGAAAATAATGAACATGGGGAGGAGAAATCTTTCAAAAGAGATGATCCAAATGCTAATAGCCCTTCAGCCGAAGACTTGGTCAAAACCTTCAGCATTGATCGTTGTCCTATGAGAATGCAGTGCGATGGTGCCACAGATTTAACGGGTGATATCATGGTTAAGTCAGTCATGGGAAAATCTTTAGACGCCTTCAAAAAAATATTTCGAGAACAAAAATTAGATTCTTATTTTAGGGAAAACTGCTTTGGACAATATCTTGATTTGTCGGAGGACAACAATGCTCGTTTCCAAATGAAAATGGTATATGATCTTCTCAAGCGTAGGTTTATATATGAAAACAAAGATAAGATGGATGAGGTGTGGATAAATTACTGTGGCATACCTATTTGTTTTGGTTAGAAGGAGTTTGCCATAGTTACCGGACTAAAATACTATCCTTCTTCTCCTTCTCAAGTTATACCTACTCTGACTTAATAAAAGCACCACGCACACCCCAAAAAGGCAAAGAAAAGTTGAGTGATCATGATGACCTGGTGTCCATTGTTGGTGCAAGCTTCAAAAACAAAAATCTGATAGAAGCGTTGAAAGGTAAAGAACTTTCAAAGAAGCACAAGCAATCATTGTGCTTGGTTTGGATTGTACATAATGTTCTTTGGGCGAAAGACATTAACAACAACATAAGCCTCGGTTTAATAAATATCTTCGAGGATCTTGAGGCATTTAACAACTATCCTTGGGGTTATGAAAGCTTCAAAATGACTGTCGAATATTTGTTGACTTTGTTAACACCAAAAATAGTCAACTTATATGGCTTTTCATGGGCCTTCATGGTAAATATTTTTTTGTCATGATATGATTCATCATTTTTTTTATTCAATAATACTTTTGATTTGTTGGCGTTATGTTATAGGCTTGGGCATTTGAAGCCATTCCTTATTTGAGACAACAAGTGAACTACTAGGAAGAAGTTTTCTGTCCAAGAATTCTGAGATGGTTGTTGGCCAAAACCGATAAAAATGTTAAATTTCTTGATCTTTCCAATCTCCCAAGGAAGCAGTAAGTCCAATTCTAATCAAGTTTTTATTTTAATTAATGATTAAATAATTTCATCATCATTCTTAATATATGTACCAATTTATTTTATATTGTTCATCCGTGGCTTGTTCTGACCAACCGAGAGTTGAAGATGTCATTTTTTCTTACTTTACCGCCTGTGCAAACTTTATCAGACCCTAAGGTCATTGATGGAATAAAAATGAAATTGTTTGGAGCAATAGCCATCACAAGAAAAATAATTTTGGAGGGTGGGGCTAATTATGCTCCTCTTACAGTTTTTGAAACAACAAGCCATTATGATTATGATCATAATGGTTGTAATAGATTTTTCTCCAGATTTTGCCGCATCTAGCGAATGTTCTGCATGCAAATGTCAAGACTTCTAGGTGAAACACGATGGAGTGATTAATGCTATTAATGTACTAACTGCTTCTGTAAAGGAAATGACATCTAAGAGGGGTGTCATTCCATCAAAGAGGATTTCATATCCAGACACTCCACTAGAGATGAAGGCGGCTAAGAGGAGAAGGAAAGACACTTTTAAGGCATCATCAAGCATAAAAAAAGCAAGATTGCAACGCCTCTATCTTTTTCTTGCATCGATGTTCAGTGTGCAAGGGCCACAGGAGAGCAGCATGACCTGAAAAGGGTGAATATACATCATCTGTTCCAAAAAACAAACAGGTACATATCTTTTTCAACATGTTGCAACTGTTGTCTAACATGTTGCATTAGATTCGTTATCTATTTCAACAGATGAGTCTTATGTTGCAAAAGATGAGTCATCTGTTTGAAATTATCGTACTAATCTGATTTACCTAGTTGAATTTGTCCAAACAGATAATCTATCTGATGCAACATAAGACTCATCTGTTATAATAGATGGACAATCTGTTGTATATCTCTACTTAGCATTGACAATTCTGGCTTTCCAGGTGGATGTCACAGTAGAAGCTATTGTTGAAGAGCATAATATCATAGTTGATAATCCATCTACTGCTTTCAAAGAAGAAGAAAAAGTGGAGCCTGTCAGTTTAAGAGAATGGAAGAATTACCCATTTAAAGAGTTCAACATCTAGATCGAGGCTCCAAAAAACTAACTCAATTGATCAACGACTATTCAGAATGGATTGCCGATGGGCTGTTAAAGCATCATGCTGGCAGGTACATAAATCAATTTTATAGATATTGGTTTATACAATTCTTGTTGTAAGAACCTGACATTAACACATATAAATCATCATGTAGAAAACAAAATGATGAGCACTACAAAGTGAACGAATCGAGTCTTAGTTTTGATATGTTCAACTTTGTTGTTGCACATCCTAGAATGAAGAATTGGTTTTATTTGATGTCACTGCCCTAAACTTGCTGGAATGATGAGGTATAAATGTCATACATATTATTATTAATTAATACTTTATTTAATTACATCTGTGTATTAATTTTTTCATCACGTAATCTAAAATGTTTGATAATATGTGAAACACATCGATGTCATTTTTTACTACCTTCGAAAGAAGGACAAGTTACAAATAGAAGAATAATACAGAAACACGACAGGTAATTATTTGTACAAATTTTACATCAATAATGTCTACTATAGGTATTATCAACAACTGCCGAAAGTTTTCCGAAATGAGGAATGATTAATCAACATCATCAAAGGTTTTAGTATTTCGGCTGGCTTACCTTGGCATTTGATCGATGAAGTGTACATCACAATAAATTGTGGTGATGAATTCCATTGGGTGTTGGATGTCGTCGTTCTAAAAGAGAGGTGCATCCAAGTTTAGGACTTGATATCGCGAAGGAGACGTTTTGGGCCGTCGTCTGAGATACAAAAACTGGCCAAAATATTTTCTACTTACCTTAATATGAGTGGATATTTGGATCAAAAGGTTCGTACTGATTGGTCAACGATTGAAGCATACCAGAATAAAATGGCTAATCCATTTGATGTACAATATATTGAAGGAATTTCTCAACAAACCATTGGTAGCCTGTAAGTTTAAGTGTCATGATTTAGTTTTATTTCACAAATTTCACAACACTTGCATAAACTGCAAGATATGGATTATCTATTTTTTATAATGCAAGGATTGCAGTTCTTTTTTTGCCACCTACGTCGAGTATTTGAGCGATGGATTACAAGTTCTAAATGATGGACTTGATGTAGGATTACTCCGCAAAAGATATGATTTTCTTTTATGAAAATACGGGAAGCAAAAGCTTAGAAGCCGTACGCAACCGAAGTTAATGATCCAAGATGACCAAAGCCAAATTCCGTAGCACCAGATGAAGAACACCTTGTCCATATTGATTAGATCTTTATAGCTTAAGTCTTTCAATGTAATAACCTATCCTCCTTGGTTTAACTTATTGATTTATTTGTATAGTAGATCGTTTGTACCCATAATAATTTTTTTTACATTTCATTTATTTGTTGAGTTATTTCATGTATTTTTGAAGGCTTTGATTTATTTTATCCTGTCTATGAATATAATTTAATCCTTAGTTTTTAACATGTTAATTGAAATGGAGTACTAGATTCAAATATCACAACAGATAATACATCTGTTGTAACAGACGGTATATCTTATCAGACAGATTTAGACACATGTTGCAACATGAGATGCAACATATAGGTCATCTACTGGAAATTATATAACAGGTCTTCCTAATTTTTTGATTTTCTCAAACAGATTATCGATCAGTTGCAACAGATAGATTATATGTTGCAACAGATCATATATCTGTTGCGATAGACTGACTGGAAACATCTGTATAACACAACAGATGACCAACCTATTCCAACAGATAATCAATCTTTCATAATAGGTACTATATCTGTTACGACAGATATAAAATCTGTTGCATTATAAAAATTCAACTTGGCCAGACATAAAAATTATTGCCACTACATGTAAAGTGAACTGGCTTGAAATGAAAGTTTGTTATCGTGTTTGTCTCTGTCTTTGTAAATATTCCTTTTTATACACGAGCTTTAACCATTTAGTTAGTACCCCATATGCCCAGACCCATTGCATCTTTCCCACAATGGTGTCACACACCTGGTTATTTGTGTGCCGGTCAGCAAACACTTGATGTATGCAAGCTAGTACGGCCCGCACGCTACACCAGTTGTATTTCTTGGGAGATGGATGTTCTTATTTCGACCTTCAAAATCCTATGATTCCTTCGCCAAGACTTCAGCTGACAAATGATCCATTAGCTTACTCTGCGTCAACAACTTGGGCAACAACTTCAAGAATGGCTGCATGTGGGTTAAAAATGTCTTCTCGCTGAAGACAAGTAAGTTGTAGTCATAAACTTTAATCTTTCCCTCGTATAGTATTATCTCAACAGTGAGAAAATGTGTGACATCCACGTTCATAACTGCAAGAATTCTCTTTGCCTTGGTCCAGCTCTTGCCATGTGGATATGACCTTTTCTCTCTAACATATTTAATCACTTCTCCATCCCATTGGAACATAGAAACTAACTGATCAAATATCGAGCCACCAGAATCAGCTATCTTACAGAGTTTAGCATACCTGTCCTTGAAATTATTGTAGAAGTTGAGGTACATTATCCTATTGGCAGCATCATTAGCATCCAGGTACACTAATTACCTGCCCCTCATAAGGCAGAGAATTTCATCAACAAATTATGGTATAAGAAGACAATTTTTAAATAGGTTAGCAATTGTAAAGAATAAAAACACAGTGGAAAGAATTTGATGCAGAGGGTTCTCTGAATCAGTTCATAGATTACCTAGCCAACACAACTTATGCAACAGATGTGTATTATGTTACAACAGAATACCAAGTTATTGCAATAGATTACACATCTGCTGCATAGATTCTTCTTCATTGAGTAGATTGGAAGGTTAGGTTCGTAAAATTAAACTTACCTTGTCCTTGTACCACACGCACATATTTTTCATATTCGAGAAGTCTTTGGCGGCAAATGAATGCATGGTGTATTTTTTTTGAACCTTCATCTTGATGAATTCTTTCAGTTCCTTTTCTTCTCCTTGCCAGGCGCCGCGAATATGTCCACCTTCTTCGGCGGCCCCTGAACTTCAACAACTCTTAGAGCAGAGGGGGGTTACAATTTTTATTGATTTCAAAATGGAGAGAATTTATCTAATTTTTCTTCTTTTCCTCCTAACCTCCACTGTAGGAGTACATGGCTCTCTCACCTCATTGGATGGTATAACAGTCGTCCTAGATTTCAACTCCTCGATAGCTTTAACAATATCCTCTAGCTTTTTAAGAAGTTTATCTTCTCTATCCTTTCACACTTTACATTTGCAATAAGAACAAAAGGGTGAGGAGGGGTGAGAAGGACCACTGTAAGGGTGGGAGGGACCGGTGTAGGGGTGAGATGAAGGACCTGTGCAAGGGGTGTTTTCAAATATATTTATTTTTTGATGAGCACCAACATGCTCATAATTATGACTGGCAGCAGTAGCAGTAGGATAACTGCCACCATCACAAACAGCTCCACCAGCAACACCCCCAGAAGAAGCACCCGGATCAGTTGCAGTTTGAGGTTGGTCGTGAAGAACTTCAACATTAGGCTGACCTTGCCTAAATGCTCTTCTTATGGATGTTGCTCTAACCGATTCCTTCTTTATTAACTCTACCGTTGGGTCTTCTTTTGTATCAACAAGACCCAGAGTAAGAAAAAAAGTCATCCCTATCTCATCAATGGTAGGCACGATCTAAAGATGCACAACCTATAAAAAAAAACAGGAGGAATTTAAATCATATAATAATAATTTGCAGTCAGTTGGGTTACATGGGGTTTGGGTTATATAGATGTTAACACAACCAACTTATGCAACAGAAAATCTAGCTACCGCAACAGCTAATCTGTATGTTGAAACAGATTGATAATATGTTGCATTGGATTACCCATCTGTTGCATAATTTACAGTAGATGGGTAATATGTTGAGTAGGGTTCAGAGAACCAGAGCAACAGATGGTTAATCTGTTATGAAATATGGATCATCTGTCACAATAGATTACCAATCTATTGCAGCAGTTGCAGTTGACGAGTAATCTATTACAACAGACGACCCGTCTGTTATAACAGATGGAACATCTGTTTCAATATCTTTCTTTGAGGCAAATTATTTTAGTTGAAAGAAGACGTACTGCATCATCCAGAGAGTTAAAGAGATCAGCCTCATTAATATTTTTTTTTGCTGCTCTCTGCTATAGCCAACCACCTAAGGATCCTTGGATGAGAAACCTTATCCGGGTAATCCTTAAAATTCTTTCGGAGGGGAGGAATGACTTCACATGCCCAAGCCTAACAATTGTAAACAGGAAGCAAACAAAAAAAAGTCATAACTATATTCAATATAAATTAATGAATAAGTAAAAATAGTGATCAATTTTACCATGAAAGCCCAAAGAAAGCCGTATAATGTGGCCATCTTTGACTTTAGCTTTTTCAGTAAATATTTGACAGTCAAGTAGTAGCTATCGTATCCCTAGGAATAATCATTGAATTTCCCATAATCATCAGCAAGCGCCAACAAATTATGTTTATGACTTTCCTGACTTCTCTTTCCAATAAAACGGAATGGACAAATCAAACTAAGCACAATTTCTCCCTGTAGTGCTTTGGTATGACTATATTCTTGAGATCTGCCATCAAATCCTCCACTCGGTAGCTAGGTCCAACAATGCCCAACAACCCATCTTTTTTTACCTTGCATTTGTTGGACTCTTTGTGGAGTGTTTTCTTGATGAGATGTTTTTCTGGACGATCGCATCTCAAGCTCGTCACTATGGCAAATTTTTTCAATCCAAAATAAACTGGCATGCCATAGTAGTTGATCCAGACTTCATCCATATTTTTTCTGCCCTCCTTCAAACCTCCATCATCTCCCACATACTTAATCCTGCTCTTGAGGAGGCCATATACCATGATCATTGGGAAATAGAGAGAGCGGGCCCCAGATATCTCAAGAAAGTATGCAAAGCAGCTCTTCTTAAAAAGTCCATCTATGTTTTCCTTCTTCATAATACTCTTAAGTTCGTTAAAAGATTTCCCCAACTGACATTTAATTACAATATCACGAAATACTGCGTTAGGGTTACTCATCGGCATCACAACTCAAAACCCAATGATACTAATAATTTTGACAAAACCATGCTGGAATTTCGATGTTATTTCATGCTCCATTGGTGAGAAGGAATTATCACTTTCCTCACTTTATTTTGCCCTGACTGAGATTGTTCTAGAAGTTTATCTGAATCTATCTGTAGTCTAGCCTTTTTTGTTGGGTGGTCAGAAGTTGATCCACTTTTAGTTTCTTTTCTTTTGGGAAACATCTTTTTACTACAAACAATAGAAAAATAAAAATACATTGCATTTGATGTTTGCATAATTTTTTAAAAAAAGGTGAGACAAATTTCAATAAATTATTCTACACCACATAACAAAAAAAATACTTCAACGGACAACCCATCAGTTAAAACAGATGGGGAACCCAAATCCGTTTGAAGACCTATTTAATATCTCCCAACAGATATTTCACCTGTTGCAATAGATGGACAAATTTTAATAAATTATTCTATGCCATATTACAAAAAAAATACTCCAACGGATAACCCATCAGTTGGAATAGATGGGGAATATGTTTCAAGACCTATTTAATATCTCCCAATAGATTTTCCACCCGTTGCAAAGAATGGACCACCACCACCACAACCAATGCCACCACCAATGCCGGCAAGACCACCACCAATGTCACTAATACCAACACCAAGACCACCGACATCACCGCCAAAAATTACAAATACCACCACCACCACCAACAGTCACCAACAACACCACAAACACCATCCAATAATACCACGATAGTCAACAAAACACTGAGAGGAAAACTAGAATTTTCTCGAGTGCTTCCTATTTTTTTAGATTCAAAACATAAAATTTTTAACCCATTCTCGAAGATAATAAACTAAAAGTCTTCTTTTTCATCATTAACTAAAAAGCCCCATTTTTTTATAATAAAGAACAAATGTAGAACTCTTCTCGAACTCTGTTACTTGCGAAGACAGAGAAAATGATGGATACAAGCGGGAATGAAGTCGAAAAAACAACTATATGTGGTCGTAAATGGGAAAATAATCGACCTATTTTGAATGGTTGAGCAATATATTGAGTAGTTATTGTTTGTATTATTGAGAGAAAGAGGAGATCCTGAGAGAGAGAGAGAGAAGAGCGAGAACTTCAGATTTGAAATGAAAAGTTTTTCACGCAAATGGATGATTTGTATGGGTTGATTTGTAATTTTGAAAAAGAATGACAAGTTTTGAAATTGCTAATTTGGTCCGAATTGATCTTAATTAATTTTAAAAATAGTTTTGAAATTGCTAATTTGGTCCAAATTGATCTTAATTAATTTTAAAAATTTTAAAAGATATAGTTTTTAAAACATTGAGTTGATGAGAACTCATTTCAACTCAGAGTGATCGATCGACGACTCAGATTGAGATAAACGCAATACCAACGCCATGCAATTACAAAGAGTTGATTAGATTTGTAGTTGACCTTGTGAGCTCATTCATTCATCTCTAGTTCCACCTAAATCAACTTAGGTATTATCACTATCCTAACATTGAGTTGATGAGAACTCATTTCAACTCAAAGTGATCGATCGACGACTCGGGTCGGGATGAACGCAATAGCAACGCCATGCAATTGTAAAGACTTGATTAGATTTATAGTTGACCCTGTGAGCTCATTCATTTATCCTTAGTTCCACCTAAATCAACTTAGGTACTATAATTATCCTAACATTGAGTTGATGAAAAATCATTTCAGCTCAGAGTGATCGATCGATGACTCATGTCGGGATAAATGTAATACCAATGCCATGCAATTGCAAAGACTCAATTAGATCGGTAGTTGACCCTATGAGATTATTTATTCATCCCTATTTCCACCTAAATCAACTTAGTTACTATCATTATCCTAATATTGAGTTGATGAGAACTCATTTCAACTCAGAGTGATCGATCGATGACTCAGGTTGGGATAAATGCAATACCAATGCCATGCAATTGCAAAGAATCGATTGGATTTGTAGTTGACCCTGTGAGCTCATTCATTATCCCTAGTTTCATCTAAATCAACTTAGGTACTATCACTTTCCTGACATAGAGTTGATGAGAACTCATCAACTCAGAGTGATCGATCGACGACTTGGGTTGAGATAAATGCAATACCAACGCCATATAATTGGAAAGACTCAATTGAATTTGTAGTTGACCCTGTGAGCTCATTCATTCATCCCTAGTTCCACCTAAATCAACTTATTTACTATCACTATCCTAACATTAAGTTGATGAGAACTTATTTCAACTTAAAATGATCGATCGGCGACTCGGGTTGGGATAAACGCAGAACCAATGCCATGCAATTACAAAGACTCGATTGAATTTGTAGTTGACCCTGTGAGCTCATTCATTCATCCCTAGTTCCACCTAAATCAACTTAGTTACTATCACTATCCTAACATTGAGTTGATGAGAATTCATTTCAACTTAGAGTGATCGATCGATGACTCGGGTCGGGATGAACACAATACCAATGCCATGCAATTGCAAAGACTCGATTAGATTTATAGTTGACCCTGTGAGCTTATTCATTCATCCCTAGTTCCACCTAAATCAGTTGCAAGGAAATTTATTGCAACAAACAACTGATCTGTTGAAAATTTTCAAATAGATATTCATATCTGTTGCAACAGATGACATATCTAATTTAATTATCAAATAGATATTTGCATCTGTTATAACAGATGACTGAGCTGTTGGAAATTTTCAAACAGATATTTATATCTGTTGCAACAGATAACATATCTGATTTAATTATCAAATAGGCATTTGCATGTGTTGTGACAGATGACTGAGCTGTTGGAAATTTTTAAGTTTGATATTTATATCTATTATAACAGATGACATGTCTCATTTAATTAATTATCAAATGGATATTTTCATTTGTTGTCACAGATGACTGAGCTATTGGAATTTTTAAGCAGATGACTGATCTATTTAAATTTATAAACAGATATTTATATATGTTGCAACAGATGACATATCTGTTTGAAAATCTTTTTTTCTCTTTTATTTTTAAAGCAAGCTTCTGTCCGAGTAGATAAATCAAGTAGTACTTACTACTAAAGGCGGTAAAAAATATTTCTTGGATATCTCAAAAGTGAGTTCATTGAGCAGTCTTGTCTTATCTTTTCAATGTCACTAGTCTTAGTCTTCCTCATGCCTCTTAAATTATTAATAAAATTAATGAATATTGAAAAACCCCACGTCTACGTACACAATATATCTATAGAAATTATCTCATCTCTCTTTCTTCAGCTGCAGTTTATTTTATTCAACTCTCATCTTTTTTTTGTTTCCTCTTTAGGGTCATAATCTTTTTTATCTCTTTTATCTTCTCTTCTCATAAAGATCCTTTCGGATCTAAACCGATCCATATCTTTCCTCAACTGAAATTGCTATTTCGATCCCCTTTTTGACATTAAGGTATGGTTTATTATTGCTCTTTCATTCTCATCTTCTTCTTTGCAAGTTATTTACATCTGTTTTTTTATTTAATTACTATTTACCCATATCATATTTATTAAAAAATTTGAAGGAACTTTTAAGTGTTGAATAAAAAAACTGAGAATTTTTATTATAATATGCGAAAAAAGTCATCTGTTGGGAGAAGTTTAAAAGCCTTGTTGGAAGTATCATTTTTTTTGTATGTATTTTGTTTGTTTCCTTATTGTTGATGCATTTATTGATATTGTTGGTGGAGTTTGCGTTGTTGGATCTTGTGGTATGGTGTTGTTGATGGTTTTGGAACAAAGGATGTTGCTTCTTTGTTATTGATGATGTTATTGGAACAAATGTTGTTGTTTCTTTGTTGTTGATGTTTTTTATTTATAGTTTATGCTGTTGTTGATGTTGCAACAGATGGAGAAACTGTTGGAACAAATCAAACCACTAGAAAGGCTGGTTTGATATATTCCATCAGACTCCACATCTGTTACAACAAACTCCACATCTATTGCAACAGACTCCACATCTGTTGCAATATACTCCACATCTAATGCAACAGATGGATAATGTTCTTTCTGTGACATTAATTGTTTTCCTCTTCCTTATATATATAAGAAACTGACAGTTGATCAACTTTTGCCGGATTATCACAAGAGGCTGCAATAAAGATGGGTTTGGAGGAATAAGTTGCATGCAGATAGAACCACCTCATATATGGGAGGTATGTATTACTGATAATGTTATCGTGGAAACACACATAGAGTACACTGATTTTGTGAATGTTGTTTTTACTGATTAGTCATAGATCATTTAAACAAGATGTCTGCAATTTCACAGTTAAGTTTGGCAGGTCCGAACTGATAAGACTGAGGGACCATGAATATGGTTCTATTACGCTATTAAAATTTAATGTCGATTGCTCTTCATGTTTATTTGTCAAGCATTGTGAAGGGATCTAGTTTTGGTGTCATTGTAAAGAGATTCAATAGCGATTGGACTAACTTTAGAGCAAGAATATTCTGCGAGATACGCAGGCTGAGGAGGGCCTTGCTACTTCCAATTAAAGATTGGTCGGCTAGCAATGATGATGATGATGATGACGATGAAGACGATGATGATGATGATGATGATGATGATAATGATAATAATAATAATAATAATTAGATTATTATTTTTCTTTTAGTCTATTATATGTATTTTTCTTTGTTTTTGTTTAATAAAAAAATTATGTTTGATGTTTGACGTTTTAATCCATATATTCGTTGTAAAAAGGAATAATTTAGAATCCAGTAGCAGTAGCAAGGTTTATCTGTTGGGTTTGTGGCAGGGGCTAATGTGTTGTTCAAAACAGATTACTCATGTTGCAACAAATAAGAAGTCTGATGCAACAGATAAATAGTCTGTTTCAACAGATGACTAGTTTGTTACTTGGCTCTGACGTTTTAATTCGTATTCCCTCCGTCTCAAATTATCCATCCCAAATTGAGATGCCACATTGATTAAGAAAAATAATTAATAACATGTCTAG
Organism: Capsicum annuum; assembly: GCF_002878395.1. Taxonomy (NCBI): domain Eukaryota; kingdom Viridiplantae; phylum Streptophyta; class Magnoliopsida; order Solanales; family Solanaceae; genus Capsicum; species Capsicum annuum. Next base: position 28,555,788 of record NC_061111.1, read on the forward strand.
TTTACCATAACCCACTGATCAGTTGGTGGGATAGTAAACATGTTTAAAATAAACATTGTTTGCTATTCAATCGAAATTTCATAAGAGAAGAAAGCTTTTAACGTCGGTCGGAGTATAGTCCCCTATTAAATGATGTTTTCATTTTAAATTGAAGAAAAGTGATTAATGCAAAGGGTAAAACATGAATTTTTTTTAATCTTTTATTGATTAGTGAAAAGACAAGTAAAATGAGAAATTGAATTAGGAAATTTGGGATGGGTAATTGGATGTAAGGAATAATTTTGAATCTGGTAGTAATAGCAAGAGGTGAAACATATTGGTTATCTGTTGGGTTTGTGGTAGGGGCTAATTTGTGTTGTTCTAAATAGATTAATCATTCATTGCAACAGATAATTAGTCTAGTGCAATAGATAAACATCCTGATGCAACAGATAATATGTCTGATGCAACAGATAAATCTTCTGATGCAACAGATAAACAGTCTGATGCAACAAATAAATCTTCTGATACAACAGATTACTCATCTAATGCACAAGATAATTGATCTGTTTAAATTGTGGGCACGTATACTGGATTCATGATCGAGGTTCTATCCATTGTTGGAAAAACAGAAGTGTACCCAGATGACAAATATGAATAAAAATCATAATTTTACTTACCAAAGTCACCTATGAAGTAATGTCAAAGTGGAAAGTGATGTAGTAAACAAAATTTGACCTAAAAAATTGGTCAAATAGCAGCAGTAGCGTTGTACCACCACCACCAACAACAACAACAAATGATCGACAAGAAGAAGATGAAGATGCTAATGAAGTAGTAAATGATGATAATGAAGCAGAAGATGATGAATAAAGTAGCGGAAACAATGAACAACAAAAATCGCTAAGAGAGAGAAAACAATAATGGATGAGAAGAGAGAGAAAGATGTCTTTTTTTCCCTCTGTTTCCCGTTATTTTAGGTAAACATTGAGATCAAAATGTAAATTTAAAAACTTGTAGGTTATTTTCAAACCTTCCCAACTTTCTTAATCCATAATAAAGTAATTGTCACCTCCAACTAATAATTAAGACTGGTGTCACCTACACCTCATTTTAAAACTCTTTTGTCACCTGTGGTCCAAAGCCGCTATTTTTAAGTTTTAATTCGTATAAGTCATGATTTGATAGATTATAGTCAACAAATAATTGAGAGTATCTTTGCTGAATTTAAAAAATATTTAAAGCTGGTATGATATTAATATATATCTAAAAGTTAAATGCAAAATGAAGGAAGGAAATCGAGACACAAAGTATCGTCTTTAATTAAGCAATTTATAAATCTCTGTTAAATTTGCACCTTTTAGAACTTAGGGGAAAGCATGATCAGAGCGTAGGAAGAAAAAGATTTGCATGACAAGCTCTACCCAACTTCTACTTTTTAAGTTTTAAGTTCGTATGTCATGATTTAATAGTTTATAATCAACAAATAATTGAGAATATCTTTGCTGAATTTTAAAAAATATTAAAAGCTGGTATAATATTAATATAATTTATCTAAAAGTTAAATGCTAAATGAAGAAAGGAAATTGAGAGACAGTATCGTCTTTAATTAAGCAATTAAAAACCAAATAAGTTAGGGTCAATGATAGAGTTATACCATCAATTTACACCATATAATATTCATTAGAAAAATATTTTTGTGATGATTCAGCATTGAAATTCAAGAATTTTGACTAAACATAGAAGATCATATCATCCCCACCACAAAATTGAATGGAATAAAAGGACTGGTATAAAAGTAGGTCCATCTTTTTGACTTGTGATGCCTAGAAAAAATGTAGTTTAATTTCCCAAACAAAGTAATGGGCACAACGGAACAAATAAAGTTAAGTTGATTAATATTTCTTTATTCGAAGAATATAGAATAATGTTTTCGATTCCACTAAAATCCTGACGTCTTTACGTCTAAATTCTATTCTTCCAAGTTATATCACTTTCAAATAGTTAAATGAGAATAGCCCTTTAGGTCGACTGAGTTAGTTGGACAGGTGAGTAGTTATTTACATGAAAAAAGTTGGAATTAATTTTCCTTAACAACTTTTCAGCAAGAGCTTATCGCAACAACCTTATTTGTGTAGAAGTTAAATTATTCAGTGCTCATCCAAAGAATGCGGACTATGAATTTTTCTTACAGGTTCCAAAAAATAAAGAAAGAAAAGATCTCCTGGAATGCCTACATTTGGCCACATTTTATGCAAACCTTTGAATTCCACTATTGGTATTTAGTGAATGGCATATTTTGAATTGTCAACTTATTCTTTATTCTGCTTCCCATTCTTTGTCCGAATCTGTGCAACCGCTCATTGTATATATTTTTTCTTGAACTGTTCTTTCATTTAAAAAATAAATTTTAAGTTGTTTGATTGGTAAACAATAAAGTTTGTATTATAATTTAATTTGAAGGTCTTCAATTTTTTTTACCAAAAATTTTATACAATGACCGTCAACAATTTGCATGCAGTAACAAGTCTCTCTTTAGTTAATCGTACTCCCTGATAACGATATTAATAGGGGAAAGTTCTTTTACAAATGTAGTTACATATGCACAGTGCGTATGTTTTAGTAAATCACACTCCCTGATAACTATACTTATAGTGCAAAGTGCATTTACAAATATAGCTACATATGTGCCGTGCATATATAGTTGCTCTCGGGTTAGTAAAATATGTATTTAATGAACTTCAATAATATGTTCAAACAATTAGAGGAGGGTGCAAATAACTTGGGTAACTTAAATAGATCTATTATTAATCTAATGAATCTATTTTTATTTGTGCGTGGATATTTCTTAACTTTTCTAAACACTTAATAGAATATTTGATAAATATTTTATGACTAGAATAAATTACATACCTCACCTACCTACTTATTTTTACTGAAATAAATAAATTAAAAACAAAAATGTTTAGAGAAATTAAGAAATATCCATGCCCAAATAAAAATAGATCCATTAGACTTATAATAGATCTATTTTAGTTACCTAAGTTATCCGCACCCCCTACGATTGCTATCAGAGCCTACGTTATTTAAAAACAAAAAGAACAATGGTACGAATAGTTATTTATGAGTTATTTAACATAATATGCATGTTAGTTACGTTACATGATATAATATTTTAGATAGGCATAATGTCCTACTACGTTGATATATTGACTTTGGAATTTATTTGCCAAGTATTTATTTGCAGATGAATAATTTGGAAAAAATATTTAATAAATATTTTATGACTAGAATAAATTACATACCTCACCTACCTACTTACTCTTACAAATACCTACATACCAAACCTACAGATCAATCATGATAAATTACGTATATTTAGAATATTGAAAAATGGATATGAAAAATATACAATTAATAGAAAAACTAATGAAAACAAATCTAGAAAAATATATGAGAACTAAAGATATAAAATATATAGAATTCCTTAATGAAAATATACAAGAATTGTTAAGATTAAAATAAACAACCAGTAAATATTATGATAAAACATTTAATAAACCATAAATTACTAAAATTCAACTCCAAGTTATCCAAGTTATTCGTAGAAACCTAAGCATCAGATGAATAATATGACAAGCTATATATCTGGTGAAATTAAGATACTTGTTTTATATATCATAAAAGACTTAGAAATAGAAGACATAAAGAAAATAATATGGGAAAAAATATTTCATAAAGAATCGTTAAGTCTAGAATGGTTAGAAGATATGCATGATCTTAGCTTATATTATTCAGATAGTTATTACTCAGATAATAATAGTTATTATTCAGATGGATATTATACAGATTAAAAATGATAAAATATTGACAAGGATGTCTCTCACCGTATTAGGGCAGGTTGGTTGAAATGGCGGCTTGCCTCGGGAATCCTTTGCGATAAGAAGGTGTCTCTCAAGCTTAAAGACAAATTCTACAGAGTTGCAGTCCGGCCGGCAATGTTGTATAGCGCGGAGTGCTGGCCGGTTAAGAACTCTCACATCCAGAAGTTGAAGGTGGCGGAAATAAGGATGTTGCGTTGGATGTGCAGTATCATGAGGGATGACAGGGTTAGGAATGAGGCTATTTGGGACAAGGTGGGAGTGGCGTCGGTGGAGGATAAAATTCGGGAAGGGAGGTTGAGATGGTTTGGGCATGTAATGAGAAGGGGCACGGATGCTCTAGTTTGTAGGTATGAGAGGTTGGCCTTGGATGGTTTCAAGCGGGGTAGGGTAAGACCAAAGAAATACTGGACGGAAGTAATTAGACATGACATGGAGCAATTACGGCTCACTGAGGACATGACCCTTGATAGGAAGGTTTGGAGGAAGAGTATTAGGGTAGAGGGCTAAGGGATGTGGTTAAGTCATAGGCTGGAGTTAGGAGAGTTTCGTGTAGCTTGGTTGGTAGGGCTAGGGTTGGGGGAAGGGGATGTCTTTTGTTGGTTCATGTACTTATTTGAGGTTGTTGTATCGTTGTTATTTTATCATGTTATATACTTGCGATATTTGAACACGGTCTCGGTCCTTTTCTTGAGTCAGGGGTCTATCGAAAACAACCTCTCTACCTCTTCAGATGTAGTGGTATGGACTGCGTACATTTTACCCTCCCCAGCCCCCACTATGTAGGAATATATTGGGTTTGTTATTGTTGTTGTTATTGTTGTACAAATGATAGAATATATTAAAAGAGTTAGAGAAAAACAAAGTTGGCTATACAAAGAAATTAATTATAGAAACCAGCTTCGAAAAGGAAGAGAACAATTAAAAGAAAGATTAATTTGAATAAATAAAACCATGAAACAACTAGAATTAAAAGACAGTTTAGAATATGATTTAGACATAGAATTATTCATAGAAGAAAAAGACAGGATAATTAACGAAATAGATAACCTAAAATTTAATATCAGATATAGTACAATTAGAATAAATTATTACAAAGAAATTTGCAGTATTACAACTACTTTAGGATAAAATGATAAACTAGGAATATTTAAAATATTGGAGACAAGATATGGAAGAAATAAGATCAAAAGAATACTTATGAAAGAGAATTTAATTGAATATCTTAGAACAAAAGATATAGAATATTTAGAATACCTTCAAAATAATATACAAGAATTACAAAGACTAAGAGAAAAAAACTAAAGAATATTATAGTAAAACATTTAATCAAATATCATTTAATCACCCTCCAAGAGATGAACATCAATAAAACTGAAATAAATAAATTAAAAATAAAAATATTTAGAGAAATTAAGAAATATCCATGCACAAATAAAAATAGATCCATTAGACTTATAATAGATCTATTTAGTTACCCAAGTTATCCGCACCCCCTATAATTGGTATCAGAGCCTATGTTATTTAAAAACTAAAAGAACAATGGTACGAATAGTTATTTATGAGTTATTTAATATTTATGAGTTATTTAACATAATATGCATGTTAGTTACGTTACATGATATAATAATTGAGATGAATAATTTACAATTAAAATAAGTAATATCTGAAAAACGAAAAGAATTAAAAATAAGAAGAGAAAGACTACAATATAATGTGATTGTAGGAGTATGTCAAAAATCAATAAATGCACAACAGAAAGAAATATCACATTTAGAATCCTTAATAGATAGTGTAGAATACATATATCAACATGATCTATACACTATCAAATAAATAAAATGAACAAAGAAGAATTTATAATAGACGAAAAATATATGAAAATCATGAAGGATTAAAAAAAATAGTATTCTCTAATTTAGGAAGAAGATATAAGAAAATAGGTGAACATTTATACTTAATGTTAGAAAAAAAAAAGAATTAAAATTAGAAGATAAGTTGGCAGTCATGGTAAGAATAGAAAAAGAAAACGAAGAAATAGACAGAAAAAAGAAAAGAGATAAAATAAAACAACAAACCATAGAAGAAATACGAAAAATAGAAGAAACTAAAAATAGTAGGATTGCTGAATTAGAAAAAGAACTACAAATGCTAAAAGATTTATATGAAAAAAGTAAGAAACAAAAAGAAGAAAAAGATAAAGAACAAAAATTATTAATTGAGATAAATCAATTTAAAGAAAAATTAGAAGGAGAAAATAAAGAATTAGAAACCAGTGAATTAGAAATAAATACAATAGATGCTGAAGAAACAGATAATTATGATTCGGAAGAGAGTGAAACATATACAGAAATTCTAGAAAACATAGGAAAGTTAGAAATTAATGAAGAATAAGAAGTAATTAATAAAGAAAATCTAGAACTAATAAATACAGAAGTAAATAATCTAGATAAAGATATAATATCTAGTACATTAGAAATAAGAAAACCAACTTATAATTACAAAAGTAAGTTTAAAAGATATAATCCAAAGGATGAATATAATAAATGAACACCAAAACAAATAATTAATTACAACTTTTTAGATTTATACTATGTAATAGATGCAAATAAAAAAATACAACTATGGGTAGGATACATGTCAAAACAATTATTAGATAATAAGATAGGTAGAAAAAAATACACCAGAATGTACAGAAAAGACATTAATAGGAACAGTAAAATTTTGGTTTTTAAACCTAGCCGAAGAAGGTAAAAAAGTATTAAGATCTGATAATAAAACAGAAAGAACATCAACAACTACTAAAATATCACCAACAGAAATATTGAAAAAATATGAAATAGCTATAAGAGATGAATTTAGCAGTATGACAACAGAAGAAGCAGAACAAAATAAAGAAAAAGATATAAATAGAAATTTAGTGTTAAAACTAACAATATGTAATATGTGCTATATAGATGAATATACGTGCGCATTTAAAGAATATTATTATAAAGGAATATATAATATAGAAGAAAGTAAAAGAATTAGAAGATTATATTTTAGTAAATTACCTGAACCATTTAGTTCAAAAATAATAAAGAGTTGGGATAAAGCAAAAATAGTAGATACCCTAGGAGCAAGAATAAAATTTTTTATAACAATGGTATAGAAATCTATGTGAAAATTATAGAGAAGAAATAAAAATGAAAAAAAAAACATTAATAAGAAATTTAGCATGTTGCAAAGATAAAATAACACCTCAATTTGGATGTGAAGAAAGATATTATAAGAAAAAAAAAAGACATAAGAAATATAAGAAATACAAGAAATCAAAATATAAGTATAAGAAACCAAGAAAAAGATATTATGTAAAAAATTATAAACATAAAAGACCATATAGGAAAAAGAAATCTATAAAAGAATGTACCTGTTACAATTGTGGAAAATTAGGACATTTAGTTAGAGATTGTAAATTACCTAAAAACCCAAAAAAGAAATAAATATTAGAAATAAAAATAGAAAATACAAAATATATGCAGATAGATTATATAGATTATGAATTAGAAAGTGAAGATAGTATATATGAAATTTCGGAGAATGAAACGGATAATGAAATAGATAGTGAATTAGATGAATCAAAAGACTGAAGAAGATATAAAAATGAATCAAATAACTGAAGAAGATATAAAAATAATAACAAAGGAAGAATATTTAATTGAAGAAGGAACAGATCAAAAAATAATATTTGATAATAATATATTTAACAAAATAAAAGGAAAAGAGTTAGACCTAAGTTTAGAAAAAATATTTAAAATACCAACAATAAAAAATATATTTAATAGAAAAAAAGAAGAATACTACGTAGTAAGCCAAAAGGAACATGTAATAGACCGCAGATATGCAAAAGGAAGAGCTAGTATACCACTAGTAACAAAAAGAATAATTAATAAAGAAATAAACGATATAAAAAGTAAAGACCCAATAAAATATGTACACCTGGGAGGAACAGAGATATTACTAAAAGCATATTTTAGAGAAGGAATAGATACACCAGTAGAATTATATTTAGCAGATGATAGAATTATAAAAGCTATAGAAAAAAGTATAATAACTGTCATAAAAAGAAATTTAATATACCAAAAATTTAAATTTATAATAAGTGCAAATTATTCAGTAACAATAACATATAAAAATATAGATAAATCATTAGTGTTATATTGGAAAATATAAGGAATAAAACTAACCCCAGGAAGTAAAATGTTTACAGCAAGATGTAAAAATCTATATGTATTAACAACAAAACATAAAATAACAGGAAAAAATAAAATTAATAAAATACAACTAGAAAGTCCTTTTGAACAATTCTTAAAAACAATTGATAATAATGATTATAGTTACAAAGATATAGACATAGAAGAATATTTAGAAATAATAAATGATAGAATAAGTACATAAAAAAGAATAGCTCATGAAAACCAGAATCATCAAGCTCATAAAAAATAACAAGTTATGAAACAACTTCAACAGTTAATTTAACTCAATATTACATAACAGGAACAATTAATGAAAAAGAATATTTAATACTCTTAAATACAGGACAAGATGAAAATTATATAGCAAATATCTAGTAAAAAGTGAAGAAATAAAATCTAACAGTAATATATGCCCAGATCTACCAAGGAGTCTAATAAACATTAAAGATACAACTGAAAAGGAAATAATAATAGGAGTTAGAAAAATAAAAATAGAATTTGAAATAAAGGAAGATATGCAAAATGCAGACATAATATTAGGAATAAAATGGTTAGAACAAGTAAAACCATACAATTTAGAACATACAGAATTATCTATAACTTATAATAAAAAAAGATTATTCATAAAAAGAACTTTAACATGATATGAAAATATATATACTTATAAAAATAATAGTAGAATGATATTATAATAGGTACTATACACCTATGATAGATACACGAGCAGAAGCAAACTTATGTAGATACAATTGTTTACCAGAAGGTAAATGGGAGAAGCTAAAAATACCAATAGTAGTCAAAGGATTTAATAATGAAGGAAGTTTAATTACATATAAAGCTAAAAATGTAAAAATATAGATATGAGATAAAATAATAATAATAGAAGAAATCTATAATTATGAACTAACATCAAAAGATATGCTTTTAGGAATGCCATTTTTAGATAAATTATACCCACATATAATAACTAAAATAGATTGGTGGTTTACAATACCATGTAAACAAAAAGTAAGAGCAAAAAGAGTTATTAATAAAATTAGAAAGAAAACTGATTGGATAAAGGAAGTGAAAAAATTACACAAAAGTTAGAAAATATTAAAAATAAAGAAGACACAGTAGAACTAGTTGTATTTTCGATAAATAAAAAAGAAACAACTATATTTTCAATAGATAAGACAGAAATAATAAAGAAAAAATTAAGACAATTATACAGTGAAGATCCATTAAAAGGATGGAAAAAACATAAAACTACTATAGAAATTGAATTAATAGATAAAAATAACATAATAACTCAAAAACCATTAACATATAATTTTGACGATTTAAAAGAATTTAAAATACATATAGATGAATTATTAGAAAAACAATATATACAAAGAAGCAATAGTAAACACAATAGTTCAGCGTTTATAGTAAATAAACATAGTGAGCAAAAAAGAGGAAAAATTAGAATGGATATTGACTATAGAAATTTAAATGAAAAAACCATGACATACAATTATCCAATACCAAATAAGATATTAAAAATAAGACAAATACAAGGATATAACTACTTTAGTAAATTTGACTGTAAATCAGGATTTTACCACTTAAAGTTAGATGAAAATTCTAAGGAATTAACCGCATTTACGATACCACAAGGATTTTATGAATGGAACGTATTACCATTTGGATATAAAAATGCACCAGGTAGATACCAACACTTTATGGATAGTTATTTTAAATAATTACCTAATTATATAGTATACATAGATGATATACTACTATATACAAAAACTAAAGAGGAACATTTAAAATTATTAGAACAATTTACAAATATAATAGAAAAATCGGAAATAAGTTTAAGTGAAAAGAAAGCCGAAATTATGAAAAACCAGATAGAGTTTTTAGGAATACAAATAGATAAAAGTGGAGTAAAAATGCAACAACATGTTGTACAAAAAATAATAAATTCAAAAGAAGATTAGATATAAAAAAGAAATTACAATCATTTTTAGGATTAGTAAACCAAGTAAGAGAATATGTACCAAAATTAGCAGAAAACCTAAAACCATTATAGAAAAAATTTAAAAAGGATATAGAATATAATTACAACGAAGAATATAAAAAACAAGTTCAGAAAATAAAAATACTTTGTAAAGAGTTATCAAAATTATAATTTTCAGACGAAAATAAAAAATTTATATATATAGTAGAAGCAGATGCTAGTGAATATAGTTGTGGAGGAGTACTTAAATATAGATATGAAGACTAAAAATTAGAACATCATTGTAGATACTACTCAGGTATGTTTATTGAAACAGAAATAAAGTGGGAAATAAATAGAAAAGAATTATGTTCATTATATAAATGTTTATTAGCGTTTGAGCCATATATTGTATATAACAAGTTTATTGTACGAACAGATAATACACAGGTACGTTGGTGGTTAACAAAGAAAATACAAAATTCAGTTACAACGAAAGAGATTCGGAGACTAGTATTGAATATATTAAATTTTACATTTACAATTGAAGTAATTAGTACTAACAAAAATGTTATTGCAGATCACATATCAAGACAAAGCTACACAGACTGATATAATAGAAGATAATGCTTTAGAAAAAATACTCAAAACCCTAACTACGCTTTCAATGAAAGTGGACAGTATGGGTAATGAAATAGAAAAGCTAAAGACTAATGAAGTTAAACTGAAGTCTAAAGCTATGAATCAGCTAACTCAGCAATGTGCAGAGCTATGTCGACCGGAAGATATCAAAATTCCAAAGCTAAAAGGAGACGTTGGGACACTTCATAAAACCCATAATTTTTATCAATCTACAATTGCAGGTACAAGCAAAGGAGTTAGTGGAAAAAGATATCAGAATATGAACATGAATAAGATATTTGTAAAATCATTTATACCAAAAACACAAAAAGACCCCTTGTTCATACCCCCACAAATTACCACACATCGAGAAAGTTTGAACCAAGATAAAAAAGCCTATAACCATATAACCCGAGCATACATAGAAAATATCCACAAAATACAGACTTATCTAAACCTTAACCCCAGAGCTACAAATATCCCAGAACCAAACACAAACTATACAACCCAAAAATTGCAAGGTCACAACAAGTTAATCGCATTACCAAAAACCAACCAAAGCTTAGTTAAAACTTATTTCAGTTATGGATTATTAAATACCATATATACCCAAGATGGAGATGAACTAACAGCTATACCAGAATTACATAGAGTATTCGCCATTTATAAAAGAATAACCAAAGGGAATTTATTTTTTATAAGGTTTTATACTGCACCAACAGAGATATTATATGACGAGATCAAACCAGTTATACAAATTGTAAAAATAGGATTAACCAGAGATATGATTATACCGAAAGATATTATTCAGCAGCCAGAGATACCTAAAATCGAGATACCTGATTTTTATGCAAATAAACGACTTATTGGAATATCTATAATTGTTCAAGAATTAGAAAATAATTATATCAGTGGAAACCCAATCTAGAGCTATTATTCAAGAGATCATCAAATGATTTATTCAAATTCAAGAGAACTACGACAAACAGATATGGAAGATGCTAGACAATTGATTCTGACATTACTCAACCCAGAGAAACAACCAACTGCAAGAGTAATTAGGAAGAGATTTATATCAGAAGAATTATTAACAAGATATTGCAAGATAATTGGACACAAATATCCAGACCATCAATGTTCAAGATGTAATGGAGAAGATAAGAAGTTCAACTAGAATAAAAGAAGATAAGAATGCTAGCTGGAAGATAGAAAAAAGATAAGAAGCAACAGAGTAATGAAGGAATAAAGACAAAAGACAAGATAATAAAAGATAGAACGTGACATGTATAGTCTTGAAATTTTGTTACGTAAATTTTTTGTTTTTGACTTTTTGGCTAAAGTTCCATTATTGGTTTTTTGGTTTTTAGTCTTAAGATTTTTTTCTTTTGTAAAGATAGGACCTAGTTTTTACCTTATTATACTAGTCTAGTTTAGTCTAGTCCTTTTCTACTTTTGAAAAGGAAGACTTTTTTTGTAAAAAGTAGGAATAGTATATCTTACATGTAAAACATGAAAGTAGGAATAGTTCTTTTCCTCTTATAAATATGTAAGCCATCCGGCTAAGTTAAAGGCAAGACTTTCATGTGTTGAAAGAAAGCCTTCTCCCTTGTAAACAAAAAACTTTTGAATATTTAATAAAAAATAGATATATTTCTAAGGAAAAAGATATGGATGAACAAAGCCTTGAATTGTCAAATCTACTAGAACAGGTATATCCATTTATGATTATGACTAGCTAAATTCATAAATTCCTAACAATCATAATATGATAAAATAAGTTCATGTTAGTTACTATATAGTAGAATTATTTGAAGAATAATATGTTACAAAGTTTATTAGCAAAGAGGAAAAAAGGAGAAAAATTCCTAAGAACTATGCCATCCTAAAGGTGAAACCGGCGAGGCAAGAAAGCTGTGATAGGGGAGTAGCCAGAGTAGAGGCACTGTTTAAGAAAAAAGTATCCTGATCACTATGCTAATAGTGACAGAGTAACATAATTATTTAAGAATAATCTAGTATATAGTGATCTAAGATGATCATATTTCGTTATGTATATGATTGAAAGGAATATTTTGAAAAAGTATCATATGAAAAGGAATGACTACCTACTTATCCAATGAAATGGTAGATAAATTTAAAATACTTATTTTGTATGTACTTAAGGATATAGAAATTGTAGATATAAGAAAAATCATATTGGAAAAAACATTTGATAAATATTTTATGACTAGAATAAATTACATACCTCACCTACCTACTTACTCTTACAAATACCTACATACCAAACCTACACATCAATCATGATATATTACGTATATTTAGAATATTGAAAAATGGATACGAAAAATATACAATTACTAGAAAAACTAATGAAAAAAAATCTAGAAAAATATATGAGAACTAAAGATATAAAATATGTAGAGTTCCTTAATGAAAATATACAAGAATTATTAAGATTAAAACAAACAACCAGTAAATATTATGATAAAGCATTTAATAAACCATAAATTCCTAAAATCCAATCCAAGTTATTCAAGTTATTCGTAGAAACCTACGCATCATATGAATAATATGACAAGCTATATATCTGATGAAATTAAGATACTTGTTTTATATATCATAAAAGACTTAGAAATAGAAGACATAAAGAAAATAATATGGGAAAAATATTTCATGATGAATCATTAAGTCTAGAATGGTTAGAAGATATGGATGATCTTAGTTTATATTATTTAGATAGTTATTACTCAGATAATAATAGTAATTATTCAGATGGATATTATACAGATTAAAAATGTTAGAATATATTAAAAGAGTTAGAGAAAACCAAAGTTGGCTATACGAAGAAATTAATTATAGAAACCAGCTTAGAAAAGGAAGAGAACAATTAAAAGAAAGATTAATTTGATTAAATAAAACCATGAAACAACTAGAATTAAAAGATAGTTTAGAATATGATTTAGACATAGAATTATTCACAGAATAAAAAGATAGGATAATTAACGAAATAGATAACCTTGAATTTAATATCAGATATAATACAATTAGAATAAATTATTACAAAGAAATTTGCAGTATTACAACTACTTTAGGATAAAATGATAAACTATGAATATTTAAAATATTGAAGACAAGATATGGAAGAAAGAAGATCAACAGAAATACTTATGAAAGAGAATTTAATTGAATATTTTAGAACAAAAGATATAGAATATTTAAAATATTAATATACAAGAATTACAAAGACTAAGAGAAAAAACTTAATAATATTATAGTAAAGCATTTAATCAAATACCATTTAATCACCCCCCAAGATATGAACATCAATAAAACTAAAATAAATAAATTAAAAATAAAAATATTTAGAGAAGTTAAGAAATATCCATGCACAAATAAAAATAGATCCATTAGACTAATAATAGATCTATTTAAGTTACCCAAGTTATCTGCACCCCCTCCAATTGGTACAACTATGAACTTCAACAAATGAGTTATAACTAACTCAACACATACTCTATATAAAGCACCATATCAAGCATTGTAAAGTGAGATCATTAATTCAATATCATATATTCCTCTCTGCTTTCTTCCTTTAATTCTCAAGTTTCATGGTTTACTTCCATCTTGATTACCTTCACGACATCAGAGCTTTGATCGTTGAACTCAAATTCTGAGAATTTTGAGTTATTGTTGTTGCTAGTACTTGCAAAAATTCAACCCTGAGAATGGATTTGGTTGTTGTTTCTGCTTTACTAATTGAGTTGATTTATGAAAAATCAATATTCGAATTTCATAGTTGATACTCTGCATTAGCTTTCGTAAAATAGAGGTTTTTTCCGATTAAATATATAAGAACTCTTTCTCTTCTTTTTCTTTTTCTTCTTCCGTTTCGTATTTAAGAAATTCTGTAGTGTGTATTCAAGATGATGAGTGAACAAAGAAATAGGGAGAACATGCAGTGTGGACAGTCTTCTATTTTATTTGCTCAAGATGGTGTCAATTCTTGATTTCCAATATAAGGTCAAGGTATTGACTATAATCATCCTCTTTTCTTGAGCCTTACAGATGTTAGTGGCCTTAGCATAATATCTTTTCAATTGGTTGGTACTGAAAATCATGCATTGTGGAGTCGTTCAATTAAACTTGCATTACTTGGTCGAAATAAGATGGGAATGATTGATGGAACATGTAGGAAAGATGTATTCACAGAAGAGTTATAGATTCAATGGGAGAGGGTTAATGCAATTTTCCACTCTTGGCTAATAAACTTAGTTTCTAAGAGTTTGTTGAGTGGAATTGTATTTTCCTCTAATGCGTGTACTTTGTAGGATGATTTGAAAGAGAGATTTGGTCATATAAATGGCTCAAGAACTTATAACTTACATCAAGAAATCACCACTTTGCAACAAGGAATAATATCTGTCTCTGCATATTATACCAGATTAATGAATCTGTGGGATGAGTTTGAGGCTTTTGTCCCTCCACCTGCGTGTGATTGTAAAAAGTTGAGAGGATTTGTTGCATATTCCTGAATTCAAGTACAATCTATTATCTATGAGCAAGATAACCAAGGACTTCGATTGCTCAATCACATTTCCCCCCCACTTTTGTGTATTCTAGGAGATTTACAGTGGAAAGGTATAGGAAATTGGTAAAGAGGAAGGAGGTCTCTGCTTACTGCTAAAACATCTTTCAAGAACAAATAACTACCAAGTGTCTTTATCAGTGAAAGCTATATAATTAAGAGCTAAGAAGGAGGATATAGAGATTTGTCATAGAATATTAGGACACTCTTCTTCAGTAGTTCTTAATAAACTGTTTCATATGAACTAGGAATATGTATGTACAGTTTCTAAATGCAGTATTTGTCCTTATGCAAAGAAAACAAGATTAGTTTTTCCTTCCAGTTATGTTAAGACTCTATCAAGTTTTTAGCTGATTCATCTTAAACTTTGGGGTCCATGTAATACTGCTACTTTTAATGTGAACAAATATTTTCTTACAATGGTGGATGATTATTCAAGAATGAATTGGCTATTTTTACTTAAGCATAAATCAGAAGTGTATGTGTCTGTCATGTTATTCCTCTAATATACTAACACATAGTTTGAAAAACTTTCAAAGTAATGAGAACAGACAATGATACTGAGTTTGTCAACTCAGTTTGTTCTAGTATGTGTAAAGAAATGGGAATTATTCACCAAAGATCTTGTCCATATACCCCACAGCAAAATGGAGTGGCTCAGAGAAAACATAGAAGTATCTTGGAAGTAACTAGAACATTAAGATTTCAGGATAAAATACCATTAAAGTTTTGGGGTCACTATGTTCTGACTATTGTTAACCCGATCAATAGAATGCTTAGTAGTGTAGTGTTAAATCAGATTCCTTATGAAAGGTTATATGGTGTAAAACCTATGTTTACTCATTTGAGAGTACTTGGTTGTTTGTGCTTTGCAAAGGTTTTGAGTGAACATAACATATTCATGCCTAGATCAAGATAAGTTGTACATATGGGGTACTCAGACACTCATAAAGTCTATGTGTTATATGATCTTATCATTAGGTCATTATTTATCAATAGAGATGTATTGTTTAGAGAAAATGTATTTCTCTTTGCCAAAATAGGTACCACAATTAACAATGGTGTATGTTGATCCTTTCTTCAACTATGATGGTTTGATGTAGGACAATGCATCTAGTTGTCCAATAGATAGTACAGGTGTTGTTCCTGCTACACATTTTCCTGAATAGATTAAAAAATACAACCTCTTACAACTGTAGTTTAAAGCATTACTTATCATGTTGAAGTCCCTGAACCAGATGTAGCTAAGCTAAATGATCTGGCTGAGCATGATTTATATGAACAAGTTATGGTTCCTGAAGTATCTACTGACAATGGAAATATGATGTAGATAAGGTTTTCTAGGGAGAGACATGCACCTAAATGGATGAAAGATTTTGTTTCACTGAACATTAGTGATAATGTTTAGTATCCTACGAGCAACCACATAATTATACTCACCTGTAAACAACCTATCAAGCTTATATAATGGAAACATCAACCTTGATGGATCCTACTACTTACTCAGAGGCTATGAAAGAGAAGAGATAGGTAGATGTCATAAAAGCAAAAATCTATGCCCTTAAAGAAAATAAAACTTAAAAGATTACATACCTTCCTGCTGGTAAGAAGCTAATTGGATATAGGTGGATATACAAGATAAAGTATAAATCCACAGGTGAAGTTGAGAGGTTCAAGGCAAGATTGGTTGCAAAAGGAAATAGTAAAAAATAAGGTATAGATTATAAGGAAACTTTTTCTCCAGTGGTAAAAATGGTGAATATCAGAACAACCTAGCTATTGCTTGCTCAAAGAACTGACATGTTCATCAAATGAATGTATTTAATTCCTTCTTATATGGAGATTTAAAGTATGAGATCTACATGACTCTGCCTTAAGGATTTTTAAGTCAAGGGGAGAAGGTGTGCAGACTTGTCAAATCCTTGTATGGATTGAAACAAGATCCAAGGCAATAGAATCATAAACTGATAGAAACTCTTATTGATTTGAAGTTTCAACAGAGCCAACATAACTACTCTTTGTTTATCAGAAAGTCTAGTGAAGGAATAACTATTATACTGGTATATGTAGATGACATTCTCATTACTGGGAGCAGTTTAAGACTGATTCAAAATACAAAAGAGGCACTGCAGCAACCTTTCAAAATGAAGGATTTAGGAGAGTTGAATTACTTTTTTGGGGATTGAGTTTACTAGGTTTAAGTACGGGATCCTTATGCATCAGAGGAAACACATACTGTAATTGATATCTGAGGTTGGTTTATGTGAAGCAAAGCCAGCAAACATTCCTATTGATACCAATGTCAAGCTAAATTCTATACAATATGATGAACACTTGAAGAAAAATCAAAATACTCTTGATGATCCTTGAGTAGATAAGACAATGTATAAGAAATTGGTGGGAAAGCTTTTGTATCTGAATATGACAAGACCAGACATCTCATATAATACTCAAACTCTAAGTCAATTTCTTCAACAACCAAAAATGCCTCACTTGGTTGTAGTATTAAGGGTAATTAGGTACCTAAAAAAGCAACCAGGTTAAGGATTGTTGTTAGCTAGTAACTCAAATAAGAAGATTACTGCCAATTGTGATGTTGACTGAGCAGCAAGTCGTCTTACAAGGAAATCGATTATAGGTTATATGATCTAACTAAGAGATTCATTGATCTCATGGAATCTAAGAAATAGACTACAGTGTCAAAGAGCTCAACTGAGGAATAGAAACCTAGCTAGTACAGTTTCTGAACTGATTTGGCTGATTGGTGTCTTAAAGGAAGTAGATAGCAAGATATAATTACCAGTATAGATATATAGTGATAGTAAAGAAGCTATCCAAATTATTGTTAATCCATTTTACCATGAAAGAACAAAACATATTGAGATACACTACCACTTTATCTAAGAAAGACTACAACAAGTGTTGATTAATGTGAATTATATACCTACACAGGAGCAGCTTGCAAATGTATTAACTAAAGGCTTATCTAGATATCTGCATGTGTATCCCTTGTCCAAGCTTGGAGCTCTAAACATATTTATATGTAATGCCCCGAAAATGGGCCCTGAGAAGTCACACGATGCTCAAGATAACGAGTAGCCTTAAGCTAATCCTGTAAGCTATCTATTGAATCTGAAACTCATAATAGAAAAATATAGATATGTAATCAAGCTAAAATTCAAAATTCTATATGAGTTAACTGAAACTATCTGAATATAATATTTGAAAATACTAAACTCAAGAGTCTGATCAATCAATACTGAATATCCAAATCATAATCTAGCAGTCTGAAAAGCCTTTACTACTAATACTAGAGAGTCACTGGGACAAACCTCCAGCTGACTCAAACTATCTGAAAATACTGAATCATATGTACTAATAAACTAAAAAACTGAATGACTAAGTCCCCGAACTATGAGGACTTACCAACTGTCGAGATGTAGATGGAGATGCTCGAAATCACTCATGTTGCTTAAACTGAGCACCTAAACCTATATTATGAGACAATGTAGCACATAGATGTATATGTGGATTAGTACCTCTGGATTGTATTGTGTATATGGGGGTGAATGTATAAATAAATCAATATCTCAATATCATTATAAATTTGTAAAAGAATGCATGCTAAATGTAAATGACTCACATAAGCTGGAATATCTGAAAACTGAAAATCATAATCATGAATAGCAAAACATGTTGCATAAATCTTGTAAGTCATAAAAATTACTTTCTAAAAGCTATACTTGTACTCTATCTTTAAATCATGCTGTCTAAGTGTAGAAAGGACTCACTTTTATCTCTGAAATTTGAAATCTAGTAGCTAATGACTTATATAAAACAATGTCTGAATAAAAATTGTGAGCCTTTACACTTATTTCCTAAAATCTATTCTGTAGTCTTTTCTATTAGGGAGGTTCTTCTAATTGACATACACTATATGAGCTATCATAGTGTCCAACATCTAGTTCCCTTATAGGAAAATCTCACATTGGGGAGAGGTGTCATATTCTTGCCAAGGAGTATAACCTAATCTAAGTGATCACATCTGTATCTGTCATCCATATAGAAATAGGAATAATATGATAATCTGTACCTACATTATCTCATTGTTCCGGGGCATGTAAACATACCTAACTCGTGCTAAATACTACTCCCTTTAATCTGTATGCTTATTCTATAGGAAATCAACTTTTAAAAACTAATATAAGGGTTTACAATGAAAACCTCCTGTAAATCTGTTTACTATAAACTTAGCTAAATCTGTAAAGTGGATTCCACATCTAAGCTAAGATCAAAAGATCAAATCTTTGTTCAATATCTGAATATAACAAATCACAGGATGCTTAAAAGAATAATATTCTTGAAATAACAACATTCAAATTAGGGCTAAAATCCCATGCATCTATTTCAAATCAAATCATCATAAAATTCATGCTAAATAGTGAAAATATTGACAATTCAATTCTAAATCTGGAAATTTCTGCACATGAATGAAAATATGAAAGTAGTCATGCAATTCAACATTCAAATCACTTGAAATTTTATAATCTTGCAAATAACAATATTGGGTATGAAACCTAATTCAAAACTCATGTAAAATTATCTTCAAAAACTAATTTTGGGTACAAGAATGAAAGGATTATCCTTGTTGAAAAGCCCCACATACCTTAATTGATAATTAGATGAAGAAACTTGAATTTCGAGTCTCTATTTGTGCTCTTGAAGATAGATTCTTGAAGTTCTTGAAATAAAATTTTTTAATTTTGAGCTATTTTAAAAAAAATGGTGAAATTTGGATTTTTTGGGGATGAAGGTTTGATGTTCTAGGGTTTATTTGAGCGAAAGTTGATAAAATATGCATATAATGGTTAGAATAGGATTAATTTTATGTTTTATACGATTTGGAGGCTTGGAAAAAAGACCAAATTGCCCTTTTAAAATTTTACTTAGAATTGGAAATCCCGATTTGGCACACCACCACAACGCGGGGCTATCACGGTGGCTCACTGGATAAGGGACCATTGCTATTTTGGGCTGCGGCGTGACCCGACATCATCGCATTGTGCCACTGAAAAAGGATGAACGAGAACTGTAGTTTCACCATGACTCATCGTAATCACGGTGCTCCACTAAAAATTGGACCATTGCAATTTTGTCCTTCACCGCGATGCAGTTCCTATCGAATGACCCTACTGTTTTCACTAAAATAGCCATAACTTCTCAACCGAGTATTGAATTAAGGAAAAATTGGTATCATTAGAAAACTGAGGCTATAACTTCACTAAAATAGCCATAACTTCTCTACTGTTTTCACTAGAGCTTGAAAATTCTACATGTATCAAGATTTATTTATTTTTGAAGTTGACCTTGACATTCTAGGAGTTAAATTGAGCTAAAAAAAGTATGGGGTATTACATTATACCTCCTAGCTTTAAGGGGAGTACTAAGATACTCAACTAACAACTGTAGTTAGTTAGTAGTTAGAGACTTAAAAGTGAGTCACAAGTAGTTGAGTTAGTTATACCTAACTCAACACATACTCTATATAAAGCAACATGTTACGCATTGTAAAGATTGGCCATTAATTCAATATCACTGCTATGATTTTTTCTCTCAGTTTTCTTCATTTAATTCTCAAGTTTCAGGGTTTACTTCCATCTTGATTACCTTCAAAGTATGAAGTTCAAACCAACTATAAACAACAAATGAAGCTCAACCTATTTCTGGAAAATAGTAAACCAAATGTTAAGAAAGAGATGAACAAAGAAATATTCAAGCCCACCGAATTCATGGTGTGTGCTTAAGGAAATTATTTCCCTCAAGTAACCAAGGTTGTGAAATTTATCCTCTAGTATAAATGTATCACTTCATCAAAATAATGATACCTCAAATTTTACCGAACAACGAACTCGCTTAACGTTAGCAAATCATACTCTAGTTTTTCAAGAAGAAGAGTATTTCTATCTTCAAAATTTAGTTTTAATATCTGAGTAAAAATCAGACAATTATACCTAAACGGTATTGCTTCAGAAAAGAAACAATAGTTCGTGAAGAGCTGCACTTTTTTAGAGCTTTAGGTCCACATATAGACCCATGTGCGTCCATAGATAGTGATGTGCGGCCGCATATTATCTTTTTCCTAAAAATAAAATATAATGACCATCATCTTAGTTTTTAGAATTTTTTTTGTTTTGATTATTTTGCCCTTCCATGTGGTTATTTTATCTTATTTATTAGTTGCAGGAATGGTTGGCACTATTCCCGATGCATTTGGAAGTGTTTTAATTGAAATTGTAGTTTTAAATATCCTTAATAGGGGTTAGTTGACTTTGGTCAGCTTTTTGTGATTTGAGCCTCGAATGATGATTCTGACAGTTCCATTAGATCCAAAATATCGATTTTGGATTAGTAGCATGATTAGTTTGGATTTAGAGCCCTTGTTCCGCATTTTGACCCTTATTTTGAAACTAGTTAAATTTGCCAAAGGAGGACCCAAGGGTTAATTTATTGAAAATGATTCAAAATCTGGCGTTGTCATTGAGTCCAAAACATCAAAATTAGCCTTGCATCATTTGTAGTTTATTTTTGTGGGTTCTTGAATGAATCCTGAGGATTCATTTGGAGAGTTTTGAACCAATTATATTGTTGATGATGGAATTTTTGGTGCAACTACTAATCATTCTTCTTATTTGGGGACCCCTGGTTGCGTTTACGGAGAAGAAAATTATTTGGCATCATGAATACGATGGTGGGACTAAGTTTGTGAAGGGTAGCTTCTTTGTTAATTTCGATTATGGTGTCCTAACTGCATTCCCCAAAGGTTAAGTGCATTTGGTTTGGATCGGCCTTTATCACGTTCGCGGTGGATTTATCACGAACACGAAAATTAGGCCGGCCTTCGCATTCGTGACCACTAGATCGCTTTTTTCTACGGGTAATTTCCTATCTGGACAAATTTAAGTTCCCTTCTAAATCAAACTCTATTTCCACCATATTTCACCTTAGAGAGCTTGTTTTGAAATGATTTCAAAGGGTTTTCCAGCATTTCTTCCATGGATAAGTTCCTAAACCCTTATGATCGATATCAGTTTCCACTAATTTCATCTTCAGAATAACTTTCAATCCTTGATTTTAAGTGTGATTTTGGCAAATTTTACTTGGTAAAGTGTAAAATAGGTTTTCTTCGACTCTAGGTATGATTTCTGCTCAATTTCACGTAGGGTTTCATCTTTATATTCTCCTGATATGAAAAATGTTATAATGTTATTCTTTATAAAATCCTAATTTTACCCTTTTGTTTTCAAAAATGATTTTCAAAGTGAATTTTGGATCCAGAATAAATATAGTCGATATGAATATCAATAGACTCCTTTTGACTTGTAGATTTCATTTTTGACTAGATTGGACACATTCAGTTTTGATTTGAGGGAGTCGATCTTCTAGTTAGGGCTTTATGAAACACCCCAAGTCTTGGACTCTCATAAAATTTCTTTGGTTTTGGACTTATGGACTTGGTACGGCTCAAGGGTACCACTCGTACCCTTGGATACAGGTTAGAGGTTATCTTGAGGGTTCACTCATATGGTAGGCAGTATGTTTGGTTTGAGTTTTGCCCAAGATATGAATCATCAAGGTACGAGTCATATAGAAAGATACGAGGGGTGTAAGGCTAAGTCGTATGGTGCTTGAATGATTGGCCTTGTGAAACTATCCAAGATACGATAGGTGGGTACGGTTTGGTACATTACTCGTACCCTAAGGTATAATTTATGTTGGTGCGACGTATAGGAACTAGTGTGTAGGGTCTTGGCAAGGTCTTGGGTATGATTTGGGGTACCACTCATACCCTAGGATATGGATGGCATGGGTGAGTCGTACCCTACATCGTGGCTTGTTTTAATTTTAAGTCAAGGGTAGTCCGGACATTTCCTACTTAAAAACCCTTATGTCCTCATTTTATATAACCCTTGGTGGCCTTCTATAACACTTTTTAAGGGATTAAAACACTTTAAATACTCTCTCAAACTCACTCTTAAAGATTGGAGGCTAGGGTTTCTCAAGTGTTCTTCAAAGGGCTCAAAGGTTAAGATTACTTCCATGAATTTTCATGTATAAGGCATGTACTCCTTCCCTCATTGTTAGTTCCAACTAAAGGAATCTGTATTGTGTTTTAAACATTGATTTATGAATCATAAATAGTGGAGTTTGGAATAAATATTGAGGGTTATGATGCATATGGTTAGGTATTGGTTTAAACTGTGTTTTTACATGTTTTTGGTAATGGTTTGCACATGTGGGTGCTTGTCGTTCATGGTTTATAAAATGGGTCATAAGTAACCCTAATTATAATGGTTTATGCTTTGGTTTTGGTCTTGGTAAAGGTATGCCCTCAACATATTCGATATAATGTCTAAAAAGATGTTTTTACTTTAATGTTTAACTTTCATTAGAATACTTGCATGGTATGGTTTGGTAATGGAATCCTAAATTGATTTGGATGGTTTTGCATAGTTTAAATAATATAAATGCTTTTAAATGTTTGGCATGGTCCAAAATGGTTTGGAATGGTTTATAGGGTAAGTTCTTGGTGGTCATGGTTGGTCTATTTAAAAACCTAGCAGGGTACATGGTAGTCCCCCAAGTGAATGCATTAATGAATTTTTTTACATAATAATTATGGTTTAATTGGTAATATTTGTGGGGTACACGGGAATCCCCTAAGTGGTTTAATATAGGAAATTAAAGGGTACATCAGAATCCCTTAATCCATAAATGGATGGCTATGGACAATACTTGCAAGTTAAAGTCGGTATGACGATACCACTACTAATAGCGTTGGTTAATAAATGTATAATAGTTTGGTTGTTTGTTAATGGTTTTAATTGGGTTTAAAGGGGGATGTGTAGCAAAGCCATAGAAGGTAGAGGTCTCGGAGGGACCGAAATTGGAAACTCATGTTTGTTGATGTGAAGTTTAGTCTTAATGACCGTGTGCATGATGTCTCACTGTATATTGGGGGATGTACTAGTCATCCCAAGTTTTCTTCCTGGTCGTACGACTTCATGCATTGGGGCCCTTTCAGTAGGGAGAGCTGAACCCATAAAGCCTATGGATTATTTAGGACAGCAAAACTACACAGCCTAGGTAAAGGTTTTAATGAATGAAAACACGGTTCTCTTTTCCGGCATGGTTATATAAATATGTATGGTTGTATGCATTATGGATGATTTTACTTGGTTTTAAAAATGGCATTATTTTATCCTTATCCTGAGTAAATGCTAGCGTTTACCTACTAACCCATCTTTGGATGGCTGTATACCCACGCTATGCAGGAACCGGCTGTTTTACTTATCATGCTTAGCATTTAGATACTCAAGTCAGCCGTTAGATTGGAGTGGTAAGCTTTCATCTTTTTGGAAGGCTCTATTTTCTTGGATGTTATTTCGTACTTTGGATTACTTATGGATTTTGGTTGTGTATATGGTTGGGGGCATGACCTAATCGGATTTTACTATTCTTTGGTTGGTCTAGAGTCTTTGAATGGACAACTATGGACTTGGGTATGATATGGATTGATTATGTTATATATATTAGGTACATTGGATTATTGTCATGGTTTGGTTTATGGTTTTCGTATTGGTTTGGTTGGATATTATGCGGTTGGACTTGGTTAGGTTTGTCTCGATTATAAACTTATAACGAAGTCCCCACATGGTTAAATATGCTATCTTATTATATGTTTAGAGTTCGGCCAACTCAAGATGTGCATTTAGTGGTTGGGTGCGGTGTCGGGGGTGGTTCTCAATCCTTATTGGGCTTGGGATTGCCCATTACAATAAGGCCCTAGTTCGGGTCATGTCAAGTTGGTATCAGAGCTTTAGGTTCGGTGTCTTAGGGTGTCCACAAAGCCGTATCGAGTAGAGTCTTGCTAATAGGTATGTTCTGCACCATACTTATAATCAGAAGGCTAAGAGGCATTCAAGAATGTTTCACTTTCTTGGTAGTTCTACTTTTAGGCTATGCAGTTAAGGTATTGAACTTTTCTCTGAATCTTTTTTGGTTCATTTTTCAGATTACGTCCGTTCAGCAATCTAAAGTTCATGGAAACTTACTTGTCCCATTCGAGGACAACATGGATGGATCTAATCCAACTCATGGGGCATAAACCCATTCAAGGGTCACAACTTTTGGTTTTCCCCATGGAGTCCCACTAGTCTCTACTGACCCTATTTCAGAAGATGGAATCATTCTCAGTTATCTCAAGGAGATATTACCAATGTCGAGTTTTGTCATCCTAATAATCTATTAACCTAGATGGTTACAACTCTGTCACACACGTCTGGTCCTATTGGTATGAGGAGGAATGAGGCAAAGTCGGGGAAATAGATAAGAAAAAGGGTGTCAGTTTTCTAAACAAAGGTGAGGCCTACGGTATGGTGGTAAGTGGTCTAAGAAAAAGAGTTGGGTGGTCCCTAACTCCTATTCTATGGGTTATGCTCCCTACCCAAATCCATTGGGAGGCAAGTATTTTTTTAGATTAGTAATATTTCTGGGGCACCTTGTGTCCAATTGCGGGTCAATGAGGCCCAATCCGTATCATCCTATCCTCTTTGTATATTTTATGGTCAGCTGTACTATGGTTGTTGCGAGGAAGGGAGGAACCGATTGGGAAAATTAGAATTTGGTTGCTACTTCTTTAGCTCTTACGCTGAGGGATGCTGTTTCTATTTTTGATATTGGTATGTTGAAAACTCATTTCTGTGTGGTGTGTATGGTTTACTTGGTTCGGGGTCCCCTCTTTTTTGAAGTACCATTTGTGGTTATGTATTTTGGTTATGGCCCCAAGGTTCTTTTGAACACTTTTCTTTTTCTATTTCTACCTC
Source organism: Capsicum annuum (assembly GCF_002878395.1). NCBI lineage: Eukaryota > Viridiplantae > Streptophyta > Magnoliopsida > Solanales > Solanaceae > Capsicum > Capsicum annuum. The sequence continues at coordinate 28,581,938 of NC_061111.1, forward strand.
TGTAGGTGGCTATGCCATTGCCGAAAGTGTCTATCAGGGTGTGTGGTATATGTTGCTAATAAAAGAGTGTTGGTGGATTTGTTGACTCGGATGCGGTGGATTTTGATGTCATTTGGGGGGGGGGGGGTATTGTAATACCCTGAATTTTTCCCTAGCTAATTTCGTCCCAAGAATGCCTAGTATTAGATTCTAAATTGAATGATGATTATTCTATGAGGAATTTTCAAGATTTTCACTTTTTGTCATGTGGGAAATTCAATAAGCTTTCCATCGATATAAATTGATATAAAATTTACCTAAATATGATAACTGGGTAAGAAGTTATGACTATTTCAAGTTCCCATCGTAAAACAATGCCATATTGGTCAGTGGCGCGCCACGCTACAAGTTAAAATGGTAATTGTCCTTTTCCAGTGTCTCAACGCGATTTCCTCCGCGTCGCGCCAAAGTTCCAGGTCACAAAAGAAGGGGCAACGCGATGGCTCCATGTTGCGCCATCCCTCAATTTCTCAATTGTCAAAATCCAGTGACACGACACGATAGCGCCGCGTCGCGCCAGGGTCCAATTCGGGAAATTTTACTGAAATTAAATGACGCATCCGGGGTTAAAAGGGTCAACTTCCCACCCCCATTTAAGCTATTTAACACGTGATTCATCCACTTTTCATCCAAAATACACTAGTTTCTCTCAAAAAACTCTCAAGAACAACCTAGGGCTTTTCATAGAAGATTCAATTTCAAGAAAGTTTCACCGTCAATCTTCACGAAATCACGAACTAAGGTATGTGTTTTGTTCATTAAAGGATTCCTTCAATCATGAAGCTCAAGAACCTTGTTTTATCTATAAATCATGGTATTTATGCTGTGGGTTATTTGTAATCATGTTGTTGATGTTGATTGATTTCAAAGTTGGAATCTTTGTGTGTTTATCATGATATTATGTTAACATGGAAGATAAAATCCATGAATTTAGTTTCTTATGATGTGTAATTAGATGAATTCACTTATGCCCTAAGTTGTGCATGTAAGGTGGTTGATAAAATGCTTGAAATAGTAGAAATCATGCTTTATAGCTCAAGACATAAACTAAATGTGACATGCTTGTCATCCTCCTATGTTTAAATGGTTTCCATCCTATCGTTGTGAAATGTGTATGTTGTCGGAATGCCCATGATATTTGAACATGAGATTATGATATGATTATCATCATTCTCGTCCATGTAAGATAGTATGATAACCCTGTACTTTATAAGATCCTCAACTTATTAAATTATGTATTGTTGATGTGGGTCTTGTACTAGATAAAGTCATACTTCGTCAGTTTTCTTCTATCGAGTCCTGGGGGTACTTGTACCTAAAAAATATAGCTGTGTGCCTAGAATCAGTGTCATGTTTCAAGATACTCTCAGTCAAGCCATGTTTAGTAGAATTCAATCAGTCTCAAGACTCAGGAAAAAACTCAGTAATCTCAGTCAATTATCAAATCTTAGTAATATTTTGTCAGTCAATGGAATTCAGCTAATTCAGTTCAGTTCAGTAACCTATGTTCAGAGTCTAATTAGATGGGAGTAGGAATTAGCACCGAGTGAACCCAAGGATGGGGACACACATTGTCAGATAAGGGTGCGACTCTTTGAAGTCATCCTTGCATTCCAGAACTATGTAGCCAGCATAGGTTGAGACATCAACACTGTCCGGTGAGGGTTGATGAGGTGGATAAGCACTGTTAGATAAGGGCCCCACCATTCTCTTTTGGGGACACTATCAAATGAGGTTCACCCACAGCTTGTCCTTACCAGTGGCGCGGTATTGACACCCTTCTAATTGAGGTTACAAATTGGATCCCAACTCAGCCATAATGGTGTATTAGGGGCATGTCGGTTAAATAACTACCTCCCACAGTTTCAGTATCAGTCTCAGTAAAAGAACTCAGATAGTTCTTCAGATTTAAGGACTGTCAGATACAATCAACTAGATACAGTGTGGAACTCAGATAGTTTCATCAGATTTAGGACTGTCAGCTACAGTCACCCATGTTATCAGTTATACCAATTATCAGTATGTCATGTTATCAGTATTCAGTTATCAGTAATCATATTATCACGGTATTAGTGTCTGTTATTATGCTCATGTATGTATTCTCATGCACATGATAGTCAGTCAGTTATTATTATTGTTCATGCATATAAACCCCATACATTTAGCCTACCTCACATGCATACCAATACATTTAGTCATACTGACGCATTCGCGCTATGGTGTCTTATACCATAGGTTCAGAGACACAAGCTCTAGAGCAATAGTAGATTCCAGACATCAGCAGTCAGAGCTAGAAGTGATTCCTTATCCTTCAAGGACATGATTATTTCTTTATTATCTCATTAATTAGTTTATTAGTTGGAGTTAGTTGGGTACATGTCCTATCAACTTCTTATTCATTCAGACAATCATGTTTAGAGGCTCTCTAGACAGTTATATTTCAGACTTCAGTATTTTCAATTTTGTTTTGGGTATTATATTACCCCACACAGATGTTATATTATTCAGATTATGTCTAATATTGAACCTTATGGCCTTTCAGTTTATGTTTCCATATTATTCAGTATTTTATGCAGTATATAGGTACAAATATCAGTCATGGGTTAGCTTTTGGTCATTCGAGCTCATAGCATCGTGTAGCATTTCGTCTATGAGATTCAGGGTGTTACAAACTTGGTATCAGAGCCTAAGGTTCAATAGAGTCCTAGGAAGTCTGAAAGCCATATCTAGAAGAGTCTTGTACATGAGTGTGTTGTGCACCATATTTATGTGCAGGAGGCTATAGGATGTTTTAGGAAACAGTTTCCCTTCTTTCAGTATTCATGTCGTGCTAGTGAGTATAATCTCAAGTCAATCTCTCAGTCTAATCCACTTCTTCTCTTTATTTCAGAACATGCCTCCCAAGAGAAGAACCCTGCTTATCTAAGAAGATCCCTTGGATGAACATATATCTCATGTGGAGTTCAGGTTCGCATTCACTACTCTTGCTCAGTCAGTTGCTGCTCTGAATGAATGACTAGCTGTCGTTCTGGCCAACCCAGTAGTGGCCAACCCAGTAGCCAATTCAGCTGCAGCCAAAATTTGGGACTTCACCGGTACTATTCCTGAGCAACACAGAACCCAGATAAATTGAACACTAGACACCCCACTATTTAAACCCACGACTCGTGACATATCCTGACTTGTCATAGTAAGCCACTCGTACTCAGAGCAAAATCAAGCCTCAAACTCACTAGTTTGGGAATGAATCAAGCTAATGAGTCATCAGGAGACCCTACAACTCGGGGGGTCCAGTTGTAACCAAGGCAGTGAGCCTAAAGCTCAAGAAATTTTCAAGGGCCAGAATCTGAGTTGTTTCAGATTGTATGTGCTTCTAGAATGAGTAACATAAGAATTTATAGGTGGGAGACCATGCAAGAATAACATATTTTAGGAGTATGTCCAAGCCTATTACTATAACTACACTTAGGTCGAGCATAGCATATGTAACGAGTGTGTTCAATCCTTTTACAATAACTACACCTAGGTCTAGATCCTCCAAAATGCCCCCATATTCTTCATGAACTATGATATTGGATTTCTGATCTCCTCATTAAGGGTTCATACTTTATAATAGGACTTAACCGAGCAAAATTTTTTTGAAATATGCTACTAAAATCTAGGAAAAAGTGTTCAGTCGTCAGAATCTAAAAATAAAGTGATCGATCACTAGAAAATTAGATTTGACTATCGGAACTTGATTAAATCAAGAAATGACTATACGTCAACCTCGAATTGAAAAGGAAACCTTACTATAAAGAAAACCTACCAGAAAAAGTGGTCAAAAACTGCCTCACACACCGGTGTATGGATCTGATGCATTCTCTAGAGAACTATTTTTGTGGGGCATGAGGGTCCCTGTTGCACCTAATTTTGGTGATCTTTATTAAGATTTTATCACTAGTAAAAATCTAAACTTGGTGGTAAATTTATTTTCTAATAAAGGAAAAATACTGATGAATAAGGTTAGATTAGCAAAAAAACTACACAATGATGGTTATTTTGCTGGAATGATGCATAATGATATTTTTCTCACCAACGTGCTTCTAATATCATGTGATAAATATAAGAGAAGAATATTATTGAATAGTTGTATCTAAATTATTACATTGAGACCCTATTTTTAAATACTATATTAGACTCCTTTCCAACAAGGACAATGACATTACAATCCTTTTCTAAGTATGATTTAATATACTATTGCTATTCCTACAAGCTGTATTCTAGTATTTTTATGTACTAGCTAAATTACTTTATGTGTAATCATAGTATCTGGTGCTTTTAGCCTATTGCCTAGAGTGTCATCATCTATCATTTTTTGGTTGATATTATTGAGTATTGGCCTTGTTTTGGTGTAAAGTTAACAAGTCTAGTTGATAATAACTAATAATAAATAATATGTTGAAGGATCTTTCTTCAGAAGATGAATCATGACATGAGAACCCTGCATGGTTATTATAGTGGATTATGGTTTGCAGCAAGTGGAGGGTCTTTGTTGCATAGACTTTCATGTGAGGGGTAGTTGCAGCCAGTTGGAGTGAATAAGTTACTAACTACGTATTAATTTGATAAGCTTTTATGAAATGTATTTCATGTAGCAAGGTTGTAGCCCTGAACCCACCTATTCGTTTCTTCAACACTTTTGTTCCTAGAGGATTCATTATATTGGTATCAACCGATATCATAGCAAGGATTTACTGTGTCATAATTTATAGTGAAAGCAACCAAAATGCAGATGAGGCAACCATAGAAATCGGGAGTGATTCTTCAATGAAATAAAGTTGAGAAAAAGACAAATTGGATATCAATTATGGAACTTATGTACCCAAGGGTGTGACCTAGTTGTCAATGAAGTGGTTGATAACTATGAGGTTTTAGATTCAAGTCCTAGAAAAGAAAACCAAAACTAGATGATTTCTTCCCATCTATCCTAACCTTGGTGGACACCCCCATTATTTAAAATGAAAAACATTTTGGGACATATTTGTGAGATCCACAAAAGTCATGAAGAAAGGGAAGGATACATTGAGAATGACTGTCTGTGTACCAAAGAATAGTGTTCTACGGTCAGATACAACTTACCAACCATCAGTAAGCTTGTATTTAAACGTCGAATTTCTAAATTGCTCTAACCTTAATTCCTATTTTTACAAGGTAGACTAAAAATGATTGACTAATGATTTTCAACTTTGTTTCAAAATCAAATGTAGTTATTATCCAATATGGAGATACCATTGAGAGGAATCAAGTTTACCATCATGGCTAAATGTATATTGATGCCTTTGTGAGTAAAATAAAGCCATCGGTTGTTGGATGGTTGGGGGATAAGCTGGAGGATGACTTAACTAACCTCAAACAACTAAAGCAGACAAAGAGCATCCTGGATTATCAAATCTTCATTTAATCAAATAGACAAGGTATGTTACAAGAAAGCTTGTTGCGGTTATTGAAGCCTGAGTTGTGTTGATAAAACAAAGATGATGAATAATTTCGATTCAATAAACTTGTACTTGAATGGACATTTTTAATCTCCATCTAATATTTAATAAACTTATCTGTTAGATTATTCATATATAAACTTTGCAAATCCAAAGTTTAGATGCTCCTAATGCATGTTTTAGATGTATGGATGAATAAACATAAACATCAAAAAGTCTTTATATTACCTTAATCATTTTATTCTATTTTTTTAATCTCAAAGTTTGGGGGCAGGGAATTACAAGGTGCAAAATTGAAGCCTCGCTAGTTGGCGAGATAAAAGTTTAATAGTCAACTAACTAAACTACTAAGATATCACTCAAATAAGGATTTGCGGAGTTTTGTCAACAAATAGCTGAAGAACATGAACTGTTATCATCCGAAAAAGAACACCAATTCATCTGGATTATGCAGCTTACGGGATTCAAATTTAGAGCATATTCGAGCAACATTGCGTCTTGCCCAAAATCGCACGAATCAACAGAGGAAGAGAATGAGCAGAAGTCATATTAACAAATTCAAGCCATTGAAGAAATCACAGAGGTGGAGCTAGATTATTAGCTATGAGTTTAGACTAATTCTTTAACTTTTTCTTAGACACTAAATTTGTATTTGGAAATTCATTAAATATCTAGTTTCTAACACACTAAACAAGAGTTATAGATTCGGTGGCAAGTTCAGAAACTACAAATGTTAAAATGTCACGACCCGAGCCGAGGCCCTAGTAGCGACGGGCATCCAGAACCACGAAGGCCTGAGAGACCCCTTAGTAGACTTTCATAGGAATAATCCATACATAGATCAAGGTGTGGAAGATAATATGAAATTAATAAAATATGAAAATCAAATTATGTTAATAATGTTATGACAATACAATAACCAAATCTCATTTATGAAGAATCTACTAAATACTAATTGCGTAAGCCGGGACAAGGCCCCCGACTGGACCATAAACTAAAATAAATTTACATATTAATAAAAGCTCTCTGAAAGATGGATTGCTCACCAACTCTGTCATTATCCCAAATGTTCTTCTGATGTGATAGAACAAACAGAGCAATCCAAAAATAACACATATTTCATGTAAAATAATTAAGCATATTCTGAAACCAATTTAGCATAATATATATATGAAACCACATGGGCATAATTTAAAATGAAAAATATGAAAAATTTTGTAAACATAAAAAAAATCTTTATTTTACTTCTGGACTAGATGGCATCCTGACCTCATCACCCACGAGCTATATGTGCCCGCCCTTAACTCCGCGGTCAAGCCTCCAATCAAAGTTTGCCGCAAGGATTGGAATACTGTGTATCACTTGATGTTATACAGTACTTACCATCTTTTGGGATTGCATACAATAGTTGTTCCTTTTTTGGGAGAACCTATCATAAATACCCATATCGGTAAAACACGATTTCGGGCCACGAGTTATATGAACTCGTGCCTTCTCAATTTTTCATCTATCCCTCTTTGAGCCCAGTTTTAGACTTTTAAAACCTTGCTTGGTGCTAATAACATTATTTTCTTTCGTATTAAAGAATTTCATAATATGTATCATCATACCTTCACTTTAGCCTACCTCATCTCACGAGGAAAGAACCTATCTAAAAAAGTATTCTGAAACACTTGCCAAATTATAAGAGCTGCATTCTCACCCATACCATTCTTCCACATGGTGACCTAATCATAACATACATCCTTCAGGCCATAGGATGCCAGCTGTACTCTCTCATCTTCAGTAACATGAATGATTCAAGTAATCTTTCTCACCTCATCAATAAAGAGTTAAGGACCCTCATCCAACTTTGACCCATAGAACTCAGGTGGATTCATCCTCATAAGGTCCCAAATTCGTGCTACAGCAAGGTTACTATTTTGATGAAGTAGGATTGATTCATATTGGTTTTCCTAAACATTGTCATTCATAGCTTGGTCTAATGCTTGAAAGGCAACCCAAAATTCAACATGAGATACATTCTCATTCAGTGGGTGTGTGTGCAAGAATGGTTGATTACTGTTTCTGTGTGCATCGACTAGGCTCAGAGGCATATTCTGTCACATAAAAGCATAAGCTAAAGTAGATAGAGACAACTGTAAGCACGATATATCATGAAAGAAATGATTATTCCTAACTCGTTCCATAGCCTCTTATTCCTAAATATGGCGCACTTCACATTTATGGTCAAGACTCTCCATAAAGCAAATTTTGTGACTTCCTAGGACCCTTTAAAACCTTAGGCTATGATACAAAGTTTGCATCACCTGAGATCACCCCCTAGATGCCATGGTACTTAGGACTACGAATAGCCCCAATCTAACCTATGTTATATTTTCAACTTAGAACTCACATGAAAAGTGAACTAGCATATGTAGGAACTGAAGGTAATCACTTTCATATCTTAATATAAGTCTTTAACTTTAGAAATATTAAACCAACTCTTTGAACTTTGGATATACATACTTCGAAAAGCCTTTACTACTAACTAGAGAGCCACTAGGACAGACCCTAACGGACTCAATTTTTAAATAAAAATCAAAGATATAAAATAACTTTCAACACTGAACATCAGTCTGTTAAGTTGGGTCCTCAGACTGTGAGGACTCACTAAAAGTTGGGATGCAGATCATGTTGCCTGTTGTCAACTGTGCTATTGGAAAAATGTATTCAAACCTATATTATAAGACAATGTAGCACCTAGACATATATGTGGGTCACTACTGCAGGAATGTATTGAGTATGTGGGGGTGAATCCATAAGTAAAACAAGAACTGAATATATATGTACACTTTCAAATGATGCATGCTAAGCATAAATGGCTCACCTTGGACTTGACTAAAGCTAAAGACTGCAAAATCATAAAGGATAATGAAACATATGAAATAACTTAGTGACACATAACACTTAGTTTCTGAAATCTTTAAATTTATACTTTCTTATGGGAGATTCTTATAACCGGCATAAACCATGTGAGCTATCATGGAGTCCAATGTCTTACCATTATTGGGGAGAGCTATTCTGCCCTTGCTATCGGAATAGAACCTTAACTTAAGTGATCAGTATACTTCATCTATACTGAGAAAAACCATAACCTACAGTGGCTCATAGTTTCTAGAAATTTAGGATATCCTCATCCGTATCCCATTCTCGGTGCTAAATACTACTCCCATAATACATATATACTTAAGAAATCCACATTAAAATTTCATAATGGTTTATAGACTAAATCCAGTTATGTGTCTCTTTACTTAAATCATAATCAAGATGAACAACTTTTGGATTTCATGTCTTATCTTAAGATCAAAAGATTAGGCTTTCTTGAATCATGCTATAGTGCATATGAATGGAACTTCAAGTCTTAAACTTTTTTTGTGAACTTAATGCTTCTTCTTAAATCTTAAACTCTTACTTTCCTTACTAACACATAACAAAATATCAGTCTTAATACCCATATAAAATTTTTCATCAGAATCCAATTCAAAGTAATGAAACTTAAATCACAATATCAATCTTAAAGTACAAAACATGAATAGATGTAAACTTTATGTATCCTTAGCATTCAAATCACAAGATACAAGTATACTTCAATATATAAGAATTTTATGAATGAACCCTAATATAAAATAGGTAAATTCAATCTTAAAACCATATTTTTTTGGCACAAGGATGGAAGAATTAACCTTGCTCAAAAACCCCACATGCCTGGAATTGCTTAACTTATGAAGAGAACTTGAACTTTGAGAATTGAGCGAAGACTTGTTGAGAGAAATCCCAATCTTTTGTTCTTGAAGATAGGAGGAGAAAAATTTTTGTTAATGGACTGAAGAATAAAGGAAAATAATGCCTCTATGGGGTTATTGATCATGGGTTGGGAGTTATAAGTAGGGAAACGACCAAGAAGCCCCTTAACTGAACTTACAAAAATTTACCGCGAATCATCACGAGTCAATCTTATGACTCATTAGCTGAGGATACAAGTTGGACTCATGACTCGTAAACTTGGCAGTGACAAGAACGTATACACTATTCAACATATGAGTCTAAACTTATGACTCATAACATCTCAATACGACTTGTAGCCCCCCACTCGTAACTTGGACAAAAACTAGCAAACCTGGGCTACTGACCTTACTACTTCTCTTCATACGACCCTTAACTTCAAATGACGAATCCTAGGATCAAGTCATAACTTTAATAGAACTCAAATAACCGCATGCTACCATGGCTATGACTCTGATCTTAAAACTCGTAAGATGTCTATACAACTTGAGGTAATAGTTTGTAAGTTTACAGTGATCTTGAAATGTTGGGTATTACACTATATACATGGTAAGGATGGTTCAAACCTTAGTTCAAAAAAGCAGGGTGTTACATTATATCCCCTTTGGGATCATTCATCCTCGAATGATGGGTAAGAATTTATTGAGGCTATAGAATTATGTAATAATGGACGTAACCATAACTTAGGAATTTTTACTCAATGAAACATACATAGGAATTCAATAAGAGCTTGATGACATCACTAAGTGAATCGCGTAAGAACAAAGCGTAAGATAATGAGAATTAACATAAAGATGACCTTACACATGAGTTATATGGATCATAATCCTCACAACATAAGGCATGATTTTATTTAGTGATCATAGGTCCTAATTGATGTTGATAAATGACATGAAATAAGATTTTACAGGACATAGGAATAGAGGTATCCTCTACCTTAGATGATATGACTAATAGACCTTAAATTTAGTGACACTGCTCGACTAAGCTCTATACAATGAATTACACACTTCATCATTTCTAACTTACAATTTCCCCACAATACACCTAACTACAAGAGTCTGAGTTCCACTATATAGTATTTCCATATTAAATCCTATTATGGAGTTACAAGGTGCTAGCTTAAGCTATGGACCCTATACTCTACATCCCTTTAAGGATATCACTTCACCTTATTACTATAATCAAACAACCTCAGGTCTTAAAACAAGAAATAATAACCACATGGCACATTGGTTTGTGTTTTTAACAATCATAACATTTAGGCCTATTTTACTACACCCACTTTATGGATCTCCCCATTAAAACCAGCAACTTCATTAACTCTCACCAAATTTTTTTCCATATATTCCCCCTTTTAAACTATTTTATATAAAAGAGGTTCACCTCCTTCTTCCTTCTTCAACTATAACCTTAGCTCTAGTTGTCACACCATAATTTTTACAATCAAGAACATCTACTCCCTTATTTAAAACATTACTAAACTTTCATAACCACCATCATACTAACGTAAGGAAGGTCATGAAGGGAGTAAAGCACAATCACCAAGAATGGAAGTAACACTATTCAATTGTAAATTATATTAGTTGTTTACTCACGGCAGGGCCCGAGATGTAAGAAATGATACAATAGGAATAGAGTGTATCATATATAAAATTTCTAGATCTTAAATAGAGAGTTATTCGAGAATAAACACAACACAACATGTGTGGTTAGGACAGTCCATAGTGAGAAACATGAGCTCATATATCATGAGTTGTATAACATAAAGCCGAGATTCATATATTTAAGGAATATGACAAGGATTGCTACTTAAAGCTATTGCTTCTCATTTTTAGAGCTGAGGTAGTCATGAGTTTGCATAAACTTTATCACTGTTGCTAATATCGACATAAAATAAAGCTGTAATATATAGTAAGAATAGTTCCTTAGAACTAGGCATGATATAAGACATGGATTTATGGATCATGAACATCATAACATAGAACTTGAATATTTGAAATATTGGATTGTTGAGACATTGTTGCTTCTAGTTTGGAGGTCAAAACATGGACATAAGTTGCATAGAGAAATCAAACCTTAGGCATAGGGATGACTTGAATACATAAGACATTTGTAGAATGTCGTCATAAATTGAAGTAGAAGGAATTTACGAGAATGGGAATAGATTTATCATGACTCTACCCTGAAACATGCTACCATGAGAAAATTCTAGAACTAACTTATTCCATCATCTTCTCCTTAGATAAAAGTCACAATCCCAGACTTTCAGAAATATCCTCTTATCAAATCATTAACCACAACTCTCAACAGAATTGGGGGTATCACTATACACTTGATCAGTCTCTCCCTGATAAATAATATAGGGAAAAGTACTAACTTCTTTATAAGACATTTCTTCCAAGGGTACTACTCTCAAATTTCTTTAGCCTCCAAGCTTGAAGTCTAACCTTACTGCCTATCAACCATAGTTGGGAATAAAGAGTGAACCTTTTGAGAGAACGTAGAAGTTAGAAGGCTTAAAAATTTGTTATAGAAAGATTGGATGGTCTATAGGACATAAAATGATCAAAATAACCTAAAACACTTTTAAAATAAAATCCCATCACTGAAAGAAGAGAGGTCCACGATGAGAATTCTAAGGAAACCCTCCAGCTTTGCAATGCAAATCCCAATGTGAAGCCACAACTTTCCAACATATAACCCCGCACGGAGATAGGGAAGTAAGACTTCATGGCTCCCTTATAGAGTGAAGCTAGTTCAAACTCACCCCTATGCGATGCACAACCTTTTTTCCATGCCCAAACTTTTACCAATGCATTAGCATCTATCTTAGGACATTCTATATTCAATCTAGGGACCATGTAAGATCATTTTAAGCTTGATTTTTACTCCCCAAACACCTAAGGTGCTACAATTTTATTGCATAAACACTAGTCCTCGCATATATCATAATTATCCATTCAAAATTCTCATAATTTATCAAACTAGGATTCTTCACTCATTATGTCAAGCATATTAATTCATTCCTACAAAACACGCATTATTATTTTTAATTTATCATCCTTATCACCACGATTAATGTCTAAAGTTTAAGATTAGTGCTTAGGACCAATAATGTACAACTGATGAAACATGCCACATACTATACTAGTCCATCAAATTGGGAAATCAATCTAGATTCATTATCTCACTTAACTAGGCCAACAAGCACATATTCTTCACAACCCCATTTTCTTCTCCATAAAGTTTACTACATGTCTTCTCACACATTATACTAGTTTACCAACACTAGCAACAAAGAGAGAGATGGGGGATAAAATCACACAATAACGATAGTCTGTAATAATCTTATAATATAACCCATTATGATCTTACTAACATATTCTACTATCTCACAACATATCTACTTCCTATGCATGCATCACAACTACTTTCAAAATTTTATAAATACCAGTGAGTCTTTACTTATAACTGATTGGCTAATCTAGCTCTTTCAATTCAAATACTATAAATGATTTCTACAACCACTATAACTATCCATTCTGAGCTCCTTCTCTATTTTAAATAAATAATTATCATAGCCAATCACTTTCTCTATGGACTACTGTACACTCTACAAATCTTGCTACAACATTAGCCAATCACCATAAAAGGGAATATCATATTCTACTTAAAGGTTATATAACTACAACTACCTTCTTCACTCAAAAGTTACCTTCACTCCAACTTTTAAACTTATGGCTTCATATCGCCAACTCTGGGATCATCTTACTACTCATAGATTATAACACCTTAACTTATACTACTACTCAAGTGGAAATACTATTCTAACATTCTGCTAATATGTCTACTCTTAAGCTTGACATCCGCAAGAATGATCCTGAAAGGGACTTAATACATTTTATACCTCAGGATCAAATGCATGATTGATATAGATAGGGGTATAAACTTGAATCAACACACTGTGAAGCACTAATGGACTCTTCTCAAGTTCCTATTTTATAACTTTATGGATAGCCCAATCAGAAAGGACCACACAACTAGGAATCTATACTTTTTGAACTTGTATAGCCTCAACAATAAGGCATGACCAATAAAAGTAGAATAAGTAAGGAATTTTGAAAACTTTTGTATGGACGATGCTATAGCACAAACTAGAGTATGAAATAATGGAAAACATTTCCTAAATGCTGTAATGCCTCAAGTATGCACCTCGGATGTCACACGGTGATCATAATTTTGAAGGACCATAAGCTAACCCATGACTAGTACCTGCTGCAATATCTAAATAATAATATTAAGGAAATACAGAAAATGGGCTGATATTGCCAAAAGGTTCACATCTGAACATCAAATACTAATAATGAAAAATTGAAATCTGAACGTCTGTCTGAAATAATCTACTTTGAAAAGCCTCTAACTAAAATGTCTAAAAATAGAGTTAATGGGACAAGTCCCCAACTAATTCTGACAACTATTAATATACTTAAAATGCTGAAATAACAACTCTATCCTCAAACTATGAGGACTCATCACTAAATCTATTATTAATGATCTGGGATGCTAGGTACGGTCAGGAGCCCGTGCATCTAATGATATAAGACATCATAGTGCAAAAGAAAGGTATGCATCAGTACTTTGAATATACTGGTTTGCTAAGTAAGGTAGGATGGTATGCATGGGTTCATATGCATAAACAATAACTGACTGACTGACATGAATATAACTGACTAAGAATATATGTATATCGACACTATTGTAAATACTGAATATGCAATGGTATGCTTATAACTATTCATGTTGTAACTGAGATTCATGTTAACATTGGGTACTGAATTCTAATAATTGAATGATTGATATCTGAGTTTACTGATACTAAATTACTGTATACTAAGTGACTATTTCTGGCACTATTGATTTTGTAGAACTGAACTGAGCTCTATATTGAGTTGGGTAACTGTGTCCGACAGTCCTAATTCTAAAACTGAACTGAGGTTTTATACTAATTCTAAAACTGAAACTATAGGACTGTTCATCTAACCGACATACCCCGAGTATGACTGAGTTGGGGTCCAACTTGTGACCCTAGTTGTAAGGGTATTATCACATTGCCAATAGATACTAAAATAGCTATGAGTTAACCCTCTCTGATAGGAAGCTCTTTCATCAACTCTCACTGGTAGGAAAACTCATACGAGATGTATCAACCCTAGACTGGCAGGAAGATATCTCAACCTACGCTGGCTATATAGTTTTGTAACATAGGGTTTGCTTCTAAGGGTCAAACCCTTTACTAACACGAATACCCCCATCCCTGGGTTCACTCAGTGCTGAATCGTACTCACAACTGAATGGAAACTGAACTGATTTCGAAACTGTTCTAGGCTAGACTGAACTATTACTGATTATATTAACCAACTAAACTGGACTGGGTTCACTGAGTACTATAACTGATTGAATGTTCTGAGTTCTATTTACTGACTGGATATACTGAGTTCTATACTGATTGAATGCCACTGTACGCGACACTACTGAGACTATTCTGAAGTTACTAAAATTCTAGATAAACAGCTAGATTGTCGGGTATTAGATACCCCGAGGACTCAATAACATGAAAATTAAAGCATAGCATGTTCTTGAAAAGCATTATAATGTTCATAATTCATTAATAGAGACATTTTATCAAACACTTATAAGATATAAGCTTGTACATCTGCTAGAATGTCATGATTTCCTCATTTAATCCATATGAGCTATTTAACAAACACTTGGGAACATAATCTATGCACATAATACTAATTAATATGTAGGTATTATGATTTCCAATCCCAACTTATAAATTCAAGGGATTTAACGTGAATTCGCATAATACTACACACATGTCAAATAAATTTACATGAATCTTGTAATAAGTCATGAATTAGAAACCCAATTAAAATCATAATCATGAATACATTCAAGCCCAACATGGAATTCATGATTTCAATAAACTTGAAATTTTTAAAGAGGTTGTTGAACTCGAATGGTGGAAAGAAACCCTTCGATGAACACCTAACATACCTTGGTGCTTCAATTACTGAAGATTGATGGTGAATTTCTTAAATCCTGATTTTGACTTTGATAGGTTAGGGTTTGTTCATGAGATAATTTGAGAAAAAGTGAGGGTATTTTTCTTATTGAGGACTGAATTTCGTGTTTTTGGGGATGATTAAGTGTGGAAAAATTACCCAAATACCCCCTAGATACAGGCTTTTAATGAATGAAATCATGCCTTGCGATGCATAGACCGACGCGCCGCATCGATGAAAACAATCCGATGAGCAACATGTCGCATAGAGTTCACATTGGTTCACTGGAATTGCATTAAAAGTTGGGGGAAAATTATCTATCGACGTGATGTGCGATGCGATGTATCTAGATCACATTGACCCACTATTTTGGTCACCTGAACATGGTTCAAACGAGGTTCAAAAATTCCTAAACTCACCTGAAGTGACCTAATGACATTCCTGATCATGATTTAACCAAAAAATCAATATTTTGAGGTCATAAGGGTTGTGAAATAGTATCACCAACGTATGAAGGCTAAAGTACTTCTAAGTTTAAACACTTAGCTAAAATTTCTAAGTCTGGGACCTCTTTTCAATCTTTAACGGATTGAGTTATGCTTAGAATTTTTTTAGTCTTACAATATCTCCCCTTTGGGAATATTCATCTTTGAATGAGACTGGCTAAGCTGAGAAACACTACTAGACTGAGCTTACACACTGAACTTTCATATCTGATGCATGGTATACCTGACTGAAACTACTAATAAATTGAGTTTTCAAACTGAACATGCATATCTGATGCATGAGTACATGGTTGAACTGGTTCATGAATGCATGACTATCATAAAGATGATATGCAATAGTAATGAATACCAAATTATAACTATAATTAAACATGGAACTGAGAAAATCTAAGAAAGACTATTACCTTAAGCTGAGTCTGAGTTTATGGAAAAGAGGTGAGGATACTTGGTCTGCATATCTACTTCTTCCCAAGTAGCTCCGTCAATGGACTAATTCTGCCAAAGAACTTTAACTAGCAGAATTTTTTTTCCTCAGTCTACGCACCTGATGATTGAGGATTTCTACTTTGATCTCTTCATAAGAGAGACTATTCTGAGTATCTATACTCTCTATAAGGACTACAACTGTTGGGTAACCTATGCACTTCTTAAGAAAGGAGACATGAAAAACTAGATATACTGAAGCTAAGTCTGAAGGCAATTCAAGCTCATAGGCTTTCTTTACAAAATGGCTGAGAATTTTGTAAGGACTGACATATTAGGGAATGAGTTTCCCCTTCTTTCCAAACCTCTTCATTCCCTTCATAGGAGAGATTTTCAAATACACATAATCACCAATATCAAACTTGAGATCCTTCCTTCGTACATCTGCATACGATTTCTGTCGGCTTTGAGCTATCTTAACCTTTCCTAGATCAATTGAAATTTTTCTAAGGCATCAAATACCAAGTCAGGACCTACAACTGCGGCCTCACCCACATCAAACCGACCAATGGGAGATCTACATCTCCTTCTATAGAGCGCCTCAAATGTAGCCATCTGCATGCTTTAATGATGGATATTATTATATGCAAACTCAATCTAGGGGAAATGGTCATCCCAACTACCCTTAAAGTCAATAACACACCCTTAACATATCTTCAAAAGTCTGAATGGTCCTCTATGCTTGACCATCTATCTGAGGGCCGAAGGCTATACTTAGGTGAAATTGGGTACCAAGACCTTTTTGGAAAGCTTTCCAAAAATGAGAGGTAAACTGGGTACCTCTATTTGAGATAATGGATACTGGAACTTTGTGTAACCTGACTAACTTTCAAACATAGAGTTTGGCGTAGTCCTTGGTTGAATAAGAGGTATAACTAGTAAAAAGTGTGCTGATTTGGTCATCCTATCTACAATGACCCAAATTGAATCATACTGGCAATGAGTACGAGGGAAACCCATCACAAAATCCATGTTTACTTCCTCCCACTTCTATTTAGGAATACTGAACTCCTGCATAGATTTACTAGGCTTCTGATGTTTGATCTTAACCTGTTGACATGTCAACCACATAGTTACAAACTCTGTAACTACATTGGCCTGGCCCGGATGATACAGGATGCTCATGTCGTATTTTTTCAATAACTCTAACCACCTTATCTGACGTAGGTTTAGATCTTTCTAAGATAACATATACTGCATGCTCTTATGGTCTATAAACATATCTATATGTACCCCTGTAACGCCCAGAGTATACCCTGGGTGTCACACGGTGCATATAGTCTCAAGGGACCATAGTACACCCTGGGTGTCACACGGTGCTTATAGTCTAATGGGACCACAGGCTAACCCATGAGATGGTACCTGTCATAAGCAATGAATAATAATATTATAATTACAAAAAACATCTAATACTGCCTTAAGGTTTTATCACTGAATCAATACTGAAGTATGAATCTATTGAAAAATTGACTGAATCGGATTAAATACCAATAAACTGACATGTCAGCTGAATATCTGAATACTGGATTATTGACTCTAATATCTGAAAAGCCTTTAAAATTGACTGACTGAATATGAGTTGATGGGACAGGCCCCCAACTAACTCTGCTAACTACTAAAATAGAGATATGTATTAAAATAATCTGTCCTTAAATGTTGAGGACTCACCACTGCTACTGTACTACTGATAGCCTGAGGAGTGATGTCTAAGCACGATCCAGGAATAGAGCATTAGCTCCTATGATATAATACATCATAGCACAAAAAAAAGCTATGTGATCATTACCTTGAATGTATAGGTATGCTAAATAAGGTAGGCTGGTATACATGGTTGCATGAACAGAACTAATAATTAACTGAATATGCATGTAAAACATGGAGTACAAAGTGGAGAACATAGAATCTATAGATACTAAAAATATTGAGAATCTATAAACTTAAATACTAATAAATTTTGATATCTGTATGCATTGGTAAAGAATCTCTAAGACTTCATAACTGAACTGAGACTGTAACTAAGACTAAATCTATGACTGTGGGAGATATCATCGAACTGACATTCCCTAATTTGAGCCAATCGGAGTACAACCTGTAACCCCAGTTGAAAGGGTGTTAATACCATGCCACGGGTAGTAATGATGGCCGTATGGATCCACCAAACTGATATAATGTCCAAAGGACTAAATGTACCAAGCCTGAAATAACGGGTGACCCCTGCAAGATAGTTAAGCCTAATTTGACGGGTGACTTCTTATACCCTACGCTGGCTATATTGTTTTGGAGTATAGGGACTACTACTAATGACTCTGCCTATATAACGGGTAAGCCTCCATCCCTACTCTCGCTCGATGCTAAATATTACTCCCAACTGAAAAACACTAAAATACTAGACTATTTTGAGTTTATCTGACTGGAAACTGACTGTTCTGATAACGCTCATAGTATACTCTGAAGACTATTCTATAATATACTAATACTAGACTAAGTAAATAGCTATGTATTTCGGGTACAATACCCCTAGGACTCAAAAAAAATAATAGTAAAATGACAATAAAGCTTGAAGGACAAAATATGAAGGCTTTTATTTAAATCAATCACTCTTGTAGGCATTTATCAAACACTTGTAGTTCAGGGTTTAAAACAATCATAGGAATGCCATGGAATTTATAAAAATAGAATGAATTCAACATAATAGTAATAAATTATGGTATTACTAAATAAATAATAATATAAAAACATGGAGAATTGAATGATATCATAAATTTCATGGTAACATGGTATAAAATCAATAGTACATGGAGGTTGATGGGTGAAATTATAACTTAAAAATAAAATAGCTTGAAAAGATTATAACTTGGTAATTAAAATAGGATATTTGGACTCCATGGATGAAAGAAATCCATGGATGGACATCTAACATACCCGGGATAGTGAATTTCCTAAAGTTCTAGGTGAGTTCTTGAGGATTGGGCTTGCAATTGGAGAGAGAGAGTTCTTGATTTGGGAGATAAAGTTTCTTTATTTGGGTGAGAATAATTAAAACAGTGAGTTCTAAAATATTTTTAGGGCTTAAAAGCACACCTGGACGGATTAAAATAAGGGGAAAAGACTGTTTTAGCCTTGGGATAAACTTTTAATTTTTGTTGAATTTTTCCAAAATTGGCTCATGGAGCGATGCGGTGCTATCGAGTCATGTCACTAGAAATTGACAACTGGGAACTGGGCTGAAGGTGCGACGCAAAGAAATCATGGTGCCCCTTTGATTCTGATTTTCACCATTGGGGTGACACTCCATGATCATGCTGCCTCACTGAATATGGACAATTATGAATTAGGCCTACGGCGCGATGCTCTTCTATCATGAAGCAACACTGTAAATTGACAATTTCTATTTACACTGACCCCGCAATGCACTAAGGGTCAAAATGACAGTGTTTAACAACTGAAACTTAAAATCGCCATACCTTCTTATCCGGTTATCAGATTTAGGCAAATTTTATATTGGTAGAAAGCTAATTGAATTCTCTATGCAATGGCAGGCTGTAAACTGAAAATGATGAGTGTTTCAAAATATTAATTTATGAATACTCATGCACTAGGACTTAGATTATGCTGGAGAAAATACAAGGTATTGCAATATCTCCCCCCTTGGGTCATTCATCCTCGAATGAGACTTGTTAAGCTAAGGGAAAACTGATGGAATGGGTTTACACACTGAACACACATATCTAATGGATGGAATGCATGAATGAACTTATTTGTATATGCACTATAGACATGAACATGATGTGCAACTGAAACTGAGCATGATAGAGAGAAATCAAAAAAAGATTATTACCTTATATTGAATCTGGATTCGCGGAGAAAATTACCTTATATTTGGATTATTACCTTATATCTGCCTTTGCTTCACAAGATGCTCCGTCAACAGACTAATTTCACCGAAGAACTTTGACCAATGGAACTTCTTTGTTCCTTAGTCTACGAACTTGATGCTCAATAATTTTGACTGGAACTTCCTCAAAAGAAAGACTGTTCTGAATATCTGCATTTTCTAAGAGAACAACTACAACTAGATCACTAATATACTTTTTCAACAACGACACATAGAACACTGGGTGTACTGAGGTTAAATCTAAAGGCAACTCAAGCTCATAAGCTACTTTTCTGAAATGAC
Organism: Capsicum annuum; assembly: GCF_002878395.1. Taxonomy (NCBI): domain Eukaryota; kingdom Viridiplantae; phylum Streptophyta; class Magnoliopsida; order Solanales; family Solanaceae; genus Capsicum; species Capsicum annuum. The sequence goes on from NC_061111.1 coordinate 28,602,516, forward strand.
TGAGAATTATTAAGGGATTGACATACCTGGGACTGATTTTTCCTTTCTTGCCAAATCTCTTCACTTCCTTCATGGGAGAGATTTTCAAGTACACAAGGTCACCGACCTCAAACTTGATATCCTTTCTCCTCACGTCTGCATATGATTTTTATCAGCTCTGGGTAGACCTAAGACTTTCTCTGATCAACTAAACCTTCTCTAAGGCATCAAACACTAAGTCAGGACCTACTACTGCGGCCTTACCTACTTCAAACCAACCAATTGTAGATATATATCTCCTACAATAGAGAGCCTATAAGAAGCCATATGAACACTAGAATGATAACTATTATTGTATGCAAATTCAATCAAAGGAAATTGGTCATCCCAACTATATTTAAAATTAACTGCGTATGCTCTCAGCATATCCTCAAGAGTCTGAATGGTCCTTTCTACTTGACCGTCTTTCTGAGAGTGAAAGGCTATACTGAGATGTACTTGGGTACCAAGACCCTTTTGGAATGCTTTCCAGAAATAAGAGGTAAACTAGGTACCTTCATCTAAGATGATAGATATGGGGACACTGTGCAACCTAACCAACTCTCCGAGATCTAGTTTGGCATATTCCTCAGCTGAATAAGAGGTATGGACTGGCAAGAAATAAGCTAATTTGGTCATCCTATATATGATAACACAAATAGAATTATGCTGATGATGAGTACGAGGCAAAACCATCATAAAGTCCATGTTTAGTTCCTCCCACTTCCAACTGGGAACATTGAACTCCATCTTGGACCCACTATACTTCTAGTGCTCAATCTTAACTTGCTGATAGGTAGAGCACTTAGCGGTAAATCATGATACATCTTAGTGTCCCTCAAATGAATAGATTAATGCACACCATGCGCTTCTGAAAGAATTCATTGCCTCAAGTCATCTACACAAGGCATACATAATCTACCCTAACAGCGCAACACACCATCTCCTCCTAGTGGAGGAAACTCTGAGTAATTTTTTAAACTTAACTAGACTAGGATCTCTATCCTACTTTTCCTTCAAGTCAAAAACTAGAGATAATTTTGAGCTACTCTGCACCCACACACTTCCTGAGCTAACTGCTTCTAAACATCCTCAACATGAGCTACACTACCCATGGACAATCTACTGAGAACATCAACCACTACATTAGCCTTACCCAACTGATATAGAACACTCATTTCATAATCTTTTAATAAATCTAACCACCTTATCTGACGCAGATTCACATCTTTTTGAGAGAACACATACTGAAGGGTTTTATGATCTGTGAACACAACCACATGTACCCCATACAAGTAATGCGTTTAAATATGTAAGGCAAATACTATAGCTGCTAACTCAAGATCATGAGTAGAGTAATTCTTCTTATGGGGTTTAAGCTATCTGGAGGCATAGGCTATGACCTTACCTTTGTGTACAAGGACATAACCCAAACCTACTCTAGATGCATCACAGTACACAATAAAACTATCTAAGCCATCTAGTAAAGTCAAGACTGGGGATGAGGTGAGTCAAGTATTCAACTCTGAAAACTCTTCTCGCATGAATCTGACCACTAAAACTTAACTTTCTTCTGAGTCAATTTGGACATGGGGGTTGAAATAGAAGAAATCCTTCAACAAACTGATGGTAATAGCAAGATAAACCCAAGAAACTCCTGATATCTAATAAAGAGATTGGTCTAGTCCCATTTCTCACCGCCTTGGTCTTTTGAGGATTAACTCTAATTTCATCCCCAAAAATAATATAGAAAAGAAAAGCTATTGATCTTATCCAGAATTCACACATACTAAATTTACCGAATAATAGGTGAGCTCTAAGAGTCTGAAGTACTATTCTGAGGTGGTCTGCATGATTGTTTTTGCTATAGGACTAAACAAGAATGTCATCAATGAAGACATGATGAAATTGCCTAAGTACTACTTAAACACTCAGTTAATCAAGTCCATGAAGGCTGCTGGGGCATTTGTAAGACCAAAGAACATGACTAGAAATTTGAAGTAACCATACAGGGTTCGGAAAGCTATTTTTGGAATGTCACGTTCTTTGACCTTGAGCTGATGATAGCTTGATCTGAGGTCTATCTTAGAAAAGTAGCCAGCACCCTAAAGTTTTTCAAATAAGTCATCAATTCTAGGAAGTAGACATTTATTCTTGACTGTGACCTTGTTTAACTGATGGTAGTCAATATATATTTTGAGACAACTGTCTTTCTTATTCACAAATAGGACTTGTAAGGCCCACGGGGAGACTCTGGGTCTGATGAATCCATTATCTAAGCGATCCTTCAACTGTTCATTTAATTCTTTAAGTTCAGCTAGAGCCATTCTGTATAGCAGAATAAATATAGGCTGAGTATTTGGAGAAGGTCTATTCCAAAGTCAATTTCCTTTTCGAGAGGAACTCCGGGGAGATCTTCAGGTAACACATCTGGAAATTCCTTGACTACTAAAACAAACTCAAGGGTTGAAGTTTCTGAGTTAGAGTCTTTGACTCGCACAAGATGGTAAATATACCCCTTCGATATAATCTTTCTGGATCTAAGGTACGAGATCAACTGTCCCCTAAGAGCTATAGTACCATTCCTCCATTTAAGGACTAGTTTATTTGGGATCTAAAAATGAACTATTCTATTTCTACAATCAACTGAAGTATAGCATGAGTAGAGCCAATCCATGCTTAGAATGACATGAAAATTTGCCATCTGTAACTCCATGAGATCAACTAAAGTGAATTTTTGAGATAATGTGATCAGACAGTTCCAATATACCTATCTGTCAACAATGGAAACAACTACTGGGGTAGACACTAAAAAGGGCTCTGCTAGTGTTTCTGGACTAACTTCAAAATTGATGGCTATATATGGAGTTACAAAAAGAAAGAGGCTCCAGAGTCCAGTAAAGCATTAACATGTAAGTGAAAGACTTGTAACATACCTACAACTACGTCTGGAGAATTTTTCTAATCTTGGCGGGACTAAAGATCATATAATCTATTCGGATGCTGACCACTGGAGGCACTGGAAGCGGCACCCTACTGAGTTGGGCTACCAAAAAGAACTGATGATTAATGGGACTGGCCCTGTTGGCACACATTCCTACCTTTCTGAGAAACTACCCAATAATACCTAATCCAATGGCCTAGCTTTCTATACTCAAAGCATACATCACTACCCGCTCTACACTCACCCTGATGGTGTCTGCCATATTTCTGACATAGAGGATTTGTACGAGCACTGCTAACACTGACCTGGAACTTAGAGCCTGATGCCCTATCCTTATTGTCATTTCTAAATTTAGGTACTAGGGCACTGGTTGAAGAGGGTGTTGGGGCTGTAGACCTCTGATGGAACTGAGGATGGTTACCACTTTTTGACTTTAGCTGATTGAAATTAAAATTACCGGTCCTAGATCTCTTGTTTCCTCTCTCCCTCTTCTTAATATTTTTCTTCTCTATCTGTTGAGCATGGACCATCAACCTAGACAAGTCCATCACACTGATAAGCATTATAGTCCTACACTCTTTGACCACACTATCAGATAAGCTAGACATAAACTTACTTCTCTTGGACCTGTTATCAGATACCATATGAGGAGAATATCTAGCTAACTGAGTAAACTTAAGGGAATACTCCCTCACTCTTATACTGCCCTACCTCAAGTTAATAAACTCTAACACTTTGGACTCCCTCAACTACAATGGGAAGAATCTATCTAAGAAAGTTGTGGCAAACTCTTCCAATTGTATAAGCCCTACATCTGCACCCCTATCAACCTTCCACTTCTTAAGACTTGGATCCCATAAATGAAGGAGGATTCATTTGGGTGAAGTCCTAAACTCTATTAGTAGTAGTATTGGCCACTAGGTTGTCCGAAATAGCAGCTGGCCATTCATTCTGTTCTGCTACAGAGTTTGCTAGAGTGGTGAATATAGCTTTGAATTATACATAAGAAAGATACTCATCAAGAGGATCTGCCTGGATGAGCTGAGGGGCTGGCTGATTTCTTGTTCTTCTTTCGTTCTTCTTGGGAGGTTTGTTCTGTAAATGAAAGAAAGAAATAGATTAGACAAGGATTTTAACTTGAGCTCATCCTCACTCACATGAAATGAATACATAAAGAAGGGAAACTTTTCCTAAATTCCTTGTAGCCTCTCATCTATAAGTGTGGCGAGCTACATACCCATGCACAAGACTCTATTTGATGTGGCTTTTAGACTTTCTAGGATGCTGTAATACCTTAGTCTTTGATACCAAGTTTTTAATGCTCCAAGAGTACACCCTGGGCATCACATGGTGCTTACAGTCATGAATGACCACAAGCTAACCCATGAACTGGTACTTGTCGTGAGAACTGAATAATAATATTATAATTGTAGGAAATATCTGATATGTCCATAAGGTTGTATCATTGAATCAATAATAAAATATGAATCTACAGAACAATGACTGAATCAAATAAAATACTGATAAACTAATATGTCAAATGAAAATCTCAATACTGGATAACTGACTCTAATGTCTAAAAAGCCTCTAAAACTGACTGACTGAATATGAGTTGATGGGACAGGCCCCCAACTAACTCTGCTAAATACTAAAATAGTGATACAAATTAAAATAATCTATCCTCGAATAATGAGGACTCACTACTGCTACTGTACTGCTGATAGCCTGAAGAGTGATGTCTAAGCGTGGTATGAGAACTGAGCATCAACAACACCAATGATATAATACATCATACCGCAAAAGAAAGGTATGTGATCAGTACTTTGAATGTACAGGTATGCTAAATGAGGTAGGATGCTATGCATGGTTTCATGAATAGAACTAATAATTAACTGAATATGCATATAAAACATGAAGTACTGAGTAGAGAACATAGAATCTGTAGATACTAAAAATATAGGGAATCTGTAGACTGAAATACTAAAAAATACTGATATCTATATGATTTGTTCAAGTAATTCTAAGACTGCATAACTGAATTGACACTATAATTGAGACTACATCTGAGACTGTGGGAGGTATTATCTAACCGATATTCCCCAATTTGAGCTAATCGGGGTCCAACCTATAAACCCAGTTATAAGGGTATTAATACCACACCATAGGTACTAATGATGGCTGTGTGGATCCAATAAACTGATATAATGTCCAAAGGACTAAGGATGTCTAGCCTGAACTGATGGGTGACCCCTGCGAGATAGTTAACGCTAATTTGATAGGTGACTTATCATACCCTACACTGGCAACATAGTTTTGGAGTATAGGGACTTCTACTAATGAATCCGCCTATCTGATGGGGAAGCCACCATCCCTACACACACTCGGTGTTAAATCTTACTTCCAACTAAAAGACACTGAAATACTAGATTGTTCTGAGTTTATCTGACTGGTAACTGATTGTTCTGATAATGCTCATAATTTGTTCTGAAGACTATTCAATAATGTATTGATACTAGACTAAGTAAAAAAATTTGGATTTTGAGTATTCAATACCCCAGGACTCAAAAACACTAATAGTAAAATGACACTAAAGCTAGAAGGACAAAACATAAAGGATTTGATTTAAATCAATCACTCTTGTAGGTATTTTATCAAACACTTGTAGTTCAGGCTTTACAATAATCATAGGAATGCCATGGAACTTATAAAAATATCATGAATTCAACATAATAGTACTAAATCATGGTTTTATTAAATAAATAATAATATAAAAACATGGAGGATTAAATGATATCAATAATTTCATGGTAACATGGTATAAAATCAATAGTACATGGAGGTTCATGGGTGAAATTATAATTTAAAAATCAAATAGTTTGAAAAGACTATAACTTGGTAGTTAAAATAGGATATTTGGACTCGATGGATGAAAGGAATCCATTGATGAACATCTAATATACCTGGGATGGTAAATTTCTTAAAGTTTTGGGTGAGTTCTTGAGGATTGGCCTTGAAATTGTAAAGCTAGGTTTCTTGATTTGGGAGAGAAAGCTTTTTGCTTTAGGGGAAAATAATAAAAATAATGAGTTTTGAAAACATTTTTAGGGCTTAAAATCACACCTGGGAAGATTAAAATTAGGGGAAAGGACTGTTTTACCCTTGGGCAAAACTTTTAATTCTTGTCGAATTTTGCTAAAATGGGCACATGGCGTGATGTGGTGCTATAGGACCGTGTCACTAGAAATTGACAACTTTGAACTAGGCTAAAGGTGCGACGGGAAGAACTCACAGTGCCCCTTTGATTTTAATTTTCACAATTGGTGTGACGTGCCATGATCGCGCTGCCTCTCTGGATTTAGACAATTATGAATCGTGCCTATGGCACGATGCTCAACTATTACAGTGTAACATTGGAAATTAACAATTGCTATTTACACTAACTTCATGATGCGCTAAGGTTTAAAATGACAGTGTTTAATGTTTGAAACTTAAATTCTCCATAACTACTTATGGGTTGTCGAATTTTGGCGAATTTTATATTGTTGGAAAGGTAATTGCATTTCCTATGCTATGGAAGGCTCTAAATTGAAAAATGATGAGTGTTTTGAAATTTTTATTTATGAATACTTATTCACTGGGACTTAGGTTATTCTAGGGAATATAGGGGTATTAAAACTCCATACAAATAATGCCTCTAAATCTTTTAGGCAAATACAATAGCTACTAACTCAAGATCATGAGTGGGGTGATTCTTTTTATGGGGATTAAGCTGTCTAGAGTCATAGGCTATAATCTTACCTCTCTGCATCAAAACACACCCCAAACCAACTCTAGAAGCATCACAATATACCACAAACCCATCTGAACCATCTAGTAGAGTCAAAACTGGGGTTATAGTGAGTTGGGTCTTCACCTCTTAAACACTCTTCGTACAAGAATCTGATCACTAGAATTTGAATTTCTTTTGATTCAATCTGGACATAGAAGATGCAATGGACAAAAATCCTTTGACAAACCATTGGTAATAGCCAGTCAAACCCAAGATTAGGAGAGAATTTAGGAAGATCTTCGGGAAACACATCTTGTAATTCATATGCTACTGATACTGACTCAAGATTAGGGGTTTCTGAACTAGAGTCTTGAACTTAAATGAGATGATACACACATCCCTTAGATATCAGTTTTCTCGCCTTAAGGTAAGAAACAAGCTGACCCCTAAGTGCTGAAGTACTACCCCTTGACTCATGGACAGGTTTATCCTGAAACTGAAAATAGACAATTCTAGTTTTACAGTTAACTGAAGCATAGCATGAATGAAGCCAATCCATGCTGAGAATAATATCAAAATCAGTCATCTCTAATTCTACTAAGTCTGTTGAAATGACTTTCTGAGATACCATAACAGGATAGTTCCTATATACTCATCGGGTTATGATAGATTTACCCACCAGAGTAGAGACTAAGAAGGGATCTACTATGATTTCGGTACTAACTTCGAAGTCAACAACTATATAAGGAGTTACAAAGGAAAAAGAATCTCCTAGATCTAGCAAAGAATAAACATGCAAATGATAAAATTGTAATGTACCGGTGACCACATCAGGAGAAATTTCCTGATCTTGTCGGAACTGAAATGCATAAAGCCTATTTAAGCGCTGCCTATTGGTGGCACTAGAAGCGGCACCCTGCTGACTCGGGCGACCAAAATGAGCTGAAAAATGATTATGATAACTCTGCAAACCCACGTGAGGACACTCTCTAACCATGTATCCTGGCTTACCTCATCTAAAACACACGTCACCGCCAGTCCTGCAGACACCCTGGTGATTTTTTTAATATTTCTGGCAAAGGAGATTCATTCTGGCACTGCTAACACTACCCTAAGGTTTAGGGCCTGGAGCCCTATCTCTGTTGTCATCTCTAAATTTCAGCACTGGAGCTCTAGCTGCGGACAGAGTTGAAAATGAGGATTTTGGGAGGAACTAAGAATGATTTCCACCTTCTGACTTAGGCTGAGTGAAATTGAAACTACTTGTTCTAGCTCTTTTGTTCTTCCTCTCATTCTCTCTATTCTTAGCCTCCTCTATCTTCTAAGCATGGACCATAAGCCTGGATATGTACATCTCCTCAATCAACATTGCGGTCATACATTCCTTGACCATATTGTTAGCCACGCAAAATACAAACTTACTCATCTTATATCTACTATCTTCTACCATATGAGGAGCGTATCTGTCTAGACGAGTAAAATTGAGAGAATACTCTTTAACTATCATATTTCCCTACTTTAGATTAATAAACTAAAACACCTTTGCTTCCCTCAACTCCAGTGGAAGAACTTGCCCAAAAAATAGTGGCAAACTCTTCCCATTCTATGGGCTCTGCATCTACGATCCTCTCTACCTTCCACTGTTTGAACCATGAGTGATCCACATCCTACAACTAATATATGGCAAACTCAACTATCTCACTAGCTATCACCCTCATAATATCTATGAATTTCTGCAACTGATTAAGGAATTCCTATGGGTCCTCATCTGACTTAGACCCAAAAAAGCTGAAGGGTTTATTTTGGTAAAGTCCCAAATTCTAGCTTCATCAGTATTGGCCACTGGGTTGGACGAAATAGTAGCTGGGTGTTCATTCTGGGCTGACACAGAATAAGCTAGAGTGGTGAATGTTGCTCTGAATTCTGCATGATGAACATGCTCGTCCAGGGGATCTTCCTGAACGGGCTGAGGAGCTAGCTGATTTGTAGTTCTTCTTTCGTTGATCTTTTTGGGAGGCATGTTCTGTAAATGGATGTAAGAAAATGATTATACTGAGAGTGTAAGTTGAGTTCATGCTCACTCGCACGATTTGAATACTGAAAGAAGGGAAACTTTTCCTAAAATATCCATACCCTCTTGTTTATAAGTGTGGAGTGTTACACACCTATACACAAAACTCTACTAGACGTGGCTTTCAGACTTTCTAGGACTCTGTTGAATCTTAGGCTCTTTACAAATTTTTCAACGCCCCAAGTCTGAACCACAGACGTCACACGGTGCTCATAATCCTGAAGGACTAGAAGTTAACCCATGACTGGTACCTGCTGCAATATCTGAATAATAATAATAATAATAATAATAAGGCAATGGATAAAATGAGATGATATTGCCATAAGGTTCACATGTGAAAATTAAATACTGATAATGAAAAACTAAAATCTGAATGTTTTTTTGAAATAATCTAGTCTGAAAAGCCTCTAACTGAACTATCACAAAATAGAGTTGATGGGACAAGTCCCATACTAACTCTGACTACTGATAATATACTAAAAATTCTGAAATAACAACTCTATCCTCGAACTATGAGGACTTACCACTAAATCTATTGCTGATGATCTGGGCTGCTAGGTACGGTTAGAAGCCTGTGCATCTGAACCTATAATATAAGACATAATAGAATAAAAGAAAAGTATACGTCAGTACTTAGAATGTACTGGTATGCTAAGTGAGGTAGGTTGGTATGCATGGGTTCATATGCATGAACAATTATTGACTGAGTGATGTAAATATAACTAATTGAGAATATAGGTATATCTGGAATTACTGTAAATACTGAATATGTAATGATATGATTATAACTACATATGCTGTAACTAAGATTCATGTTAACACTGGGTACTAAATTCTAATAACTGAATGACTGATATCTGAGTTTACTTATACTGAATTACTATATACTGAGTGACTATTTTTGACAATCTTAATTTTGTCGAAATATACTGAGTTCTATACTGAGATGGGTGACTGTGTCTGACAGTCCTAATTCTAAAACTGAACTGAGCTTTTATACTGAGTCTGAAACTGAAATTGTTGGAGTGCTCATCTAACCGACATACCTCGAGTATGACTGACTTGGGGTCCAACCAGTGACCACAGTTGGAAAGGTGTTATCACCTTGCCAAGGGATACTAACAATGGCTATGATTTAACCCTCTCTGATAGGAAGTTCTTTTGTCAACCCTCACTGGTAGGAAAACTCATACGAGATGTATAAACCCCAGACTGACAGGAGACATCTCAACCTATACTGGCTACGTAGTTCTGTAATGTAGAGATTGCTACTAAGGATCAAACCCTTTACTGAAAGGAATGCCCCTATCCCTGGATTTACTCAGTGCTGAATCCTACTCCCAACTGAATAGACGCTGAACTAATTTCAAAACTGTTCTAGGCTAGACTAAACTGTTATTGATCATGTTGACTGATTGAACTAGACTGAGTTCACTGAGTACTATAACTGATTGAATGTTAGGAATTCTATTTGCTGACTGGATAAATTGAGTTCTATATTGATTGAATGCTACTGTATAGGACACTAATGAGACTATTCTGAAGTTACTATAATTTTAGGTAAGCAACTAGATTGTTGGGTATTAGATACCACCAGGACTCAATAACATGAAAAATAAAACATAGCATGATCTTTAAAAGCATTATAATATTTATAACTCATTCATAGAGACATTTTATCACAGATTTGTAAGATATAAGCTTGTACATCTGCTAGCATGTCATGATTTCCCCATTTAATCCACATGAACCATTTATCAAACATGTGGGGAACATAATTTATGCACATAATACTAATCAACATATAGGCATCATGATTTCCAATCCTAACTTACAAATTCAAGGGCTTGAACATGAATTCACACAATACTACACATATGTCAAATAAATTTAAACTAATTTTGTAATAAATCATGAATTAGAAACCCAATGAACATCATAGTCATGAATACATTCAAGCCCAACATGGAGTTCATTAGTTCAATAAACTTGACATTTTAAAAGAGGTTATTGAACTCCATGGGTGGAAGGAAACCTTGGATGAACACCTTACATACTTTGGTGCTTGAATTCTTGAATATTGATGGTGAATTTCTATAATCCTAATCTTGACTTTGAAAGGTTAGGGTTTGTTCTTGAGAAAATTTGAGAGAAATTAAGTGTATTTTACTTATTGAGGACTGAATTTCATGTTTTGGGGGATGATTAAGGGTGGGAAAATAACCCAAATACCCCTCTGGATTTAGGATTTTAATGACTGAAAGTATGTCCAGTGATGCATAGACAGACGTACCGCATAGATGGCATCAACACGATCGCAAACACAATGCGTCCAGATCACATTGACCCACTAATTTGGTCACCTAAACATGGTTCAAACGAGGTTCAAAAATTCTAAAACTCGCCCGAAGTGACCTACTGACATTCCTGATCACGAATAAATGTAAAAATTGATACTTTAAGGTCATAAGGATCATGAAATAGGATCGCCAACTTATGAAGGCTAAAATACTTCTAAGTATGAACACTTAGCTAAAATTTCTAATTTTGGGAACTCTTTTCAAGCTTTAACAAATTGACTTAATCTTAGAATTTTTGTGGGGTCTTACAAATGCTCGGCAACCTCCATATTATAAGTATGGCACACAACACACCCATAAGTAAGACTCTACTAGACATGGCTTCGTAGACACCCTACGACCATGAACCGTGCTCTAATACCAACCTTATCATGACCCGAGTGTAGACCCTAGCCATGATGAGCATCTCGAACCATAAAGGCCCGAGAGACCTCTTAGTAGACTATCATAAGCATAATCCATACCCAGGTTCGGAAGGTATAATGAAATTAAGGAAATATGAAAATCAAATTATGTTAATAATGTTATGACAATACAATAACCAAATGTCATCTCTGAAGAATCTACTGAATATTAACTTTCTAGGTTGGGATACAGCCCCCAGCTGGACCATATATTAAAGAATATTAAATATGAATAAATTCCCTCATAAAGATGGATGACTCGCAACTCTATCACTATCCCAGATATTTTTTTGATGTGATGGACCACGAGGCTGTGACTTAGAACCTATATTATAAGGGTCAATACTTGGAAAGTATTGGTATGCAGAACAATCCAAAAATAACACATATTTCATGTAAAATAATTGAAAGCATTGTGAAAATAATTTAGCATAATATACATCTCTCTATATATATATATATATGAAAACACATGGGAATAATTTAAAATAGAAACCATGATTAATCTTGAAAATGTAAATAAACTCTTTGTTTTTCTTCTGGACTAGATGGCATCCCGACCTCATCACCCACGGGTTATATGGGCTCTCCCTAAACTCAACAGTCAAGCCTCCAACCAAAGTTTGCTGCAAGGATCGGTATTTTACATATCGCATGCTATTATAAAGTAATTATCCCTCTTTTGAGATAAAATACCATAGTCATCCCTCTTTTGGGACAACCTTTGATAAAAACTTATATCTGCAAAACACAATTTTGGGCCACGAGTTATCTGAACTAGTGCCTTCTCGTTTTTCCATCTAGCCTTCTTTGAGCCTAGTTTTAGCCTTTTAAAACCATGCTTCGTGCTTGTAATATTCTTTATTTCATGTTAAGGGAATTTAATAATCGGTATATTCATACATAAACTTTCAAGCCATATCATATCATATCATGTCCATAGCCCTTTTTATTCAAAAGTATGTTAATGACCACCCAAAATATTAAAACATCACATGAGAGTTCTTATTTCAAATAGCATGTGAGAACTTATACAAAAGACTCTCTTTCCAATACTTTAACATGTGTTGGTCAATTTATACATAAAATACATGCAAATCCTTATTTGGAAATAAGAGCATTTAGAATAACAATCACCTCTATGAAAAACATGTAAAATAACCATGCATAGTAGGTAAAGAGGCATTTAAAACTCAAGAATTATCATCATTTATAAAACAGACCTACCACTAGTCATACATAAATCTCATCATAAAAAAAAGGGACTTATATTTCATGCTCTCAGATCCATTTCACTTTTTACAACCTATTAAGACCATAAATTTTATCATGCGAGGGGTATTGCATAAATCATGCTCTTAAATCACTTTTCGAAACTCATAAAATTTGTATAAATAATTATGACTCAAGCTTGTGGAAACCCCCTAATAATTTAACAATGTCATCCAAAATGGGTTCATGATGCATGCTCTTCAAATGGTTTCCCAAAACTCATTATATATAAATATATATACATTTTTAACACTTGTTAAAAGATTAAACTCACGCCCATGAGAGTTAGGATAGTCCCACATACCTTTTAACGGAGAAATATTGAAGAATAACTTTGAGTTTTGATTCTACAAGCTTTAGAAATGATGAATCCCTTCTTGACGTTCTTGAAAGAAAGAGAATGAGGGTTTGGGGGATTTCAATTGATTTAGGAATGACAAATAGTCAATCGTGATGGAAAGTGGACTCGATAAAATTTAATTTTATATTTAATGGGATACATAACTCATTATGTTCTAAGAGTAATGTCCGTTTGAAAGTAATGTTAGAAAAATCACATACTAAAATTCAATAGATAGGAAAGTGCTCAACTTAACTTCGAGATAGGAGATATTTGTGACTTATATTCATCTCCAATGATTTTTCACACTAAAATAATTATTATTCACACTTATATCTTGATTGAATTCACTGGGTTTGTGTCTATATACATGGGAAGGAAAGTTCAAACATTAGCCAGAAAAAGCGGGCAGTTACAATCATCAAAATCAAAGTGATGAAAAAGTCTAAGGCAACAATTTATAGTCATTGCCTTTACAAGAATAATCTATTACAAAAGTAGCCCAAAAGTGACTACTTTACAATAACCCACAAATTACCTTCTTGATTGGCCAAATGTCATCATGATTACTATTAAACTTTTACATAAGATAATAACTCTTAGAGATAGAAGAAGAATCTAGAAAGTAGCAAATTTAGTAGCTAAATTTGTTAAGTCCATTGAACTTCTACTGCAGGCTATTTATAATTAATTTGGATCCTTCTAATCACTGTATAATGACAGATGTCACCTCTAACTAACTAACACAAACACACACTTATAGTGTGCACTAACAAGCTTCAACTCCCATCAACTTGATAACAAACTCTCTTAGTTCAACACTTTCCCTCAAGTTGATGGCTTGAAGATAAATTTATTCCCATCTGGTTGAGCAAATACTCTTGTTGGTTTCTTCCTAAGGCTTTTGTGAGAATGTATGCATGTTGTTCTCCAGAGTTCGCATGATTAGTCTTGATCATGTTTTGGTTAATTCTTTCACTCTCAAAGTTAGTTTATGATAATGCATTTTGTCTTCTTATGAAATATAAGATTAAGTGCAATTTGTATAGCTGCCTTGTTATCACACATTAAGTCTATTGGTTATTTAATTTGAACTCTCATTTCTTGAAATAGACTGAGTAACCATGTAACTTTAGTACTGCATATAGCTATGCTTCTGCCAAACTTCTGGAGATAACCTCTTGTTTCTTTGACTTCCAAGAGAATATAACATATCCAAACTTAAATACATTTCCTTTAATTGACCTTTTTGTTTGCAAGAAAGCACCCTAATCAGAGTCACAATAGGTAGTTAACTTATTAGTGGATTCTACAGGTATAAACAGTCCTAAACTAGGACTTGCTTTTATATATTTCATAGCTTTTAAAGTAGCTTCCATATATAGGGTCTTTGGATAGTGGATGTATTGACTTAGGACCTATACTACACATGACAAGTCTAGTCAACTCATGGTAAGATATAGGAACCTTCCCACTAACCTCTGATAGACTATTGGATCCTTAGGGACTGCATCATCTGGTGTTCCATTAGAAATATGATCATAATATTCCACTGAAGTTAACTTCTGGTTTACTTCAAGTGGAGTACCAATAGGGCTTGATCCATTCAAACCAACCTTAGAAATATGCTCAAGAGAATCTTTTCTTTAGCTTAAAACTATTCCCTCTTTGGATCTGGCTACTGCTATCCCCAAGAAGAACTTCAAGTCTCCAAGGTCATTCATTTTGAAATTGTGTTATAGGTCTGCTCTTGCTTGATTTATTAAGATCATGTTGTTCCCAGTAACTAATAGATCATCTAAATAGACCAAAATGACCACTATGTCAACAATTGACTTCTTAGTGAACATAAAATAGTCAAAATGACTTTTGACAAAACCGATTTATGGGAGTGCATGAACTAACTTTTTGTTCCACTATCTAGGGGCTTATTTCAAGCCATATAGGGACTTGTGTAGTTTGCACACCTTCTCAGTCTCCGCTTGTATGAAAAAACCATCGAGAATCTGCATGTAAACTTGTCACTATTGAGGAAAGCATTGTGTACATCCATCTGAAAGATACAACACTGTCTAAAAGCATCAAGCGCAATGAGGGACCTGATAGTCACCATCTTAGAAATAGGGAAGATAGTGTCTAAGTAATCCACCCCAACCTTTTAACTATATCCCTTGGCTACTAGTATAGCCTTATACCTTTATACTTCCCAAGAGGCTTTGCATTTAACCTAATACAACCACATATATCAAATAGGAACCTTTCCAGGAGGCAAATTTACAATAGACCAGCTTTCATTTTCTTTATAGGCTTGAATCTCCCTTTTCATACCTTTAATCCAAAATGGATCTTTGTAAGCTTCAAGAAAGGAAGATGGTTCAGGAATAGAGGAATATACAGAGAAAGCATGAATGTAATGGGGTGATAAATTAGAGTAAAACGTATAGAAAGATATAGTCTATAAACAATGATGAACTAAAGAACGCTTAGTGATAATAAAGTCATGCATCCATATGGGAGGATGTTTTGTTCTAGTGGAATTTTGGAGGATAGAAAGATGAGAAAGAGCTGATGCAATGGAGAACTGAGGAAGAGGTAGAGAGGAATTAGAATGATTTAAAGATGAGAAAAAACTAGCCTTAGGTTTCTGCATAGGAGGTGTGACGGCTTGGAATACCCCTAGACATAGCAAGGTGACTAGGACTACGACTATCCCCAAACTAACCCTTGACATCTATATTAAATGAAACTCTTATAGAAATAGACTAACATATATATATATATATAAATACAGGAAGAAACAGCTTAAAATCTATTTCTCAGCATGAAACTTTAAAATCTAAAATAAACTCTTTAAATGGAAGATACGTAGTCTGACAAGCCTATACTACTAATTAAAGAGCCACTAGTAATTAATCCAGCTGACCCGAATATAAACTAAAATCAAATAAGTAAAGTAACTTTTATAAAAGATTAAGAGTATGATAAGCCATGCCCTCGGACTATGAGGACTCACCATATGTTGGGATGCAGGAAGTGGTGCCCATGATTAATCATGTTGCTGGAAACAAGCACCAGAACCTACATTATAGGACAATGTAGCACATAGACATATATGTGTAGGTTAGTACATTTGAATGTACTAAGTAATGGGGATGAATTCATAAGTAAACAAGAAACTAATATATTTTCAAATCATGCACGATAAGCGTAAATGACTCACCTTAGACATGAATAAAACTGAAAACTATATGATGATAAAACAAGAATAATAAAGCATACTGAATAAGCTTAGTGAGTTATTATGATTAGTTTCTAAAATCTATTCTTTTAGTCTTTCTTGTGCGAGATTCTTCTAACCAACATAAACTATGTAAGCTATCATGGGGTCCAACGTCATACCCATATAGGGGAGAGCTGTTCTACTCTTTCCATTGGAATAGAACCATAACTTAAGTGATCACTATACTTCATCCAGATTGGGAATAATAGACACTTATGGACGATGTCTCTTAAACCTACAGTGGCTCATACTTTCTAGGAATTTAGCATACGCTCATCCACATACCTTCTCAGTACTAAATGCTACTCCCCCCAAAAATATATATAGGATCATACTTTAGAAATCCACCCTAAAATAGCTTTAGGGTTTATAGACTAAAAAACAATCATGCTTGTCTTTACTTACATCATAATCAGAAGGAATACTTATGGATTGTCTTATATTGTATCAAAAGATCAAGCTGAATTTTAATCTTGCTGAAATACATGTAACTGAACCAAGTCCTTACTAAGATTAACCTTTGTACCAAGTCCTTTATGAAATGATTGCCAAAAAAAGAAAGTGAATTGTGTGCCTCTTTTTGAAATGATGGACAAGGGTATCCCCTAAATCCTTACTAACTCGAGAATGTATAGTTTGGCATAATCTTCCGCAATATAAATTCTTAACAAGTAGGAAATGAGTTAATTTAGTCATTCAATCGACTATAACCCAAATTGTATCATGTTGATATTTTGTACGAGGCAAACCTGTGATGAAATCTGTATTCAATACTTCCTAATTCCAATTAGGGATGATGGTCTATTGAAGTGTACCACCCTATCTCTAGTGCTCGACCTTAACTTGCCGATAATTGGGACGCCTGGCTACAAACTTAGCTAAGTCCCTTTTAATACCATTCCACCAATAAAATTCTTGCAAATCACGATGCATCTTTGTAGCACTAGGATGAATAGAGTACTTTAAAACATGATCCTTGTCTAGTATCCTTTCCCTCAATCTATCTACATTGGGAACATAAAGACTACCTTGATAGCGAAGTATACCATCTCCCTCTTGGGAGATAACCTCAACCTTTTGCTGCTGGACTACTTCCAATACTTGGCTAAGTATGGGATCATTATGCTGCTTCTCCTTTACTTCCACTACTAGAGAGGATTCGAAACCATTTTGAACCACTACTCCCCTATCATCCTTGTCGAGTAAGCATACTCCAAAATGGGCCAATCTATGCACTTCTTTGGCGAATTTCCATTCTTCCTCTATCATATAAGACACGCTAACCATAGATAGCCTACTTAGTGCATCTGCCACCACATTAGCCTTACCTGAATAATAAAATACATTCACATCCTAATCTTTCAATAACTCCAACCACCTTCTTTGATAAAGATTTAGATTAATTTGAAAATACTTACTAAAGACTTTTTTGGTTAGTGAAAATGTGAACTGCGTTCCAAAAAAGTAGTGCCTCCATATATTTAGAGCAAACACCATAGCAGCTAACTCTAAATCATGAGTTGGATAGATATTTTCATGATCCTTAAGTTGGTTGGAAGCATAACCTATTACTCACCCATTTTGCATCAACACACAACCTAATCCAACCCTAGAAGTATCAAAATACACTACGAATCCATCTAAAACCTCTGGAAGGGATAACACTAGTTTCAAAGTCAATCTATACTTCAATTCCTGGAAAACCTTCTCATATATTTAAACCATATAAACTTTACCCTCTTTTGAGTCAACTTAGTCAATGGCGTAACTATGGAGGAAAACCCTTCAAAAAATATTCTATAATGCCTAGCCAAACCCAAAAAGCTCCTAATGTCGGGTGGAGTGATGGTTCTAGGCTAGTGCATTACTGCATTAGTCATCTCAGGATCCATATGAATCCCATCCCCTAAAATGGCATGCCTTAAGAAGGTAATAGACTCCAACAAAAATTCGCACTTACTAAACTTCACATATAACTAACAATCCTTGAGGGTTTGTAGCACTATCCTTAAATAATCTGCATGGTGCTTCTCACTTCGAGAATATACCAGCATGTCATCTTTGAAGAAAATGATGAATATATCTAAGTATTGCTTGAAGACCCTGTTCATTAAGTCCATAAAGGCTGCAGGAGAATTTGTTAGTCCAGATGACATAACCACGAATTTAAAATGACTGCACCTTGTTTAGAAAGATGTTTTTGGTATGTCGTTCTCCTTGGCTTTCATCTAATGGTACCCAGACCTAAGGTGAATCATGGAAAACCACCAGGCACCTTGAAACTGATCAAAAAGATCATCAATTCTAGGAATAGGGCACTTATTCTTAATGGTCACCTTGTTTAGTTGTCTATAGTCTATAGATATTCTGAGAGTGCCATCCTTCTTACGCTTGAATAGAATTGGAGCACCCCACTAGGAATTACTAGCTTTGATGAAACCCTTATCTAAAAGATCTTTACTTTTTTATGTTTTGCTAGTGCCATGTGATATGAAGGGATAGAGATGGGCTGAGTACTAGGAAGAAGATCAATACCAAACTCAATTTCTCTATCTAGAGGTACCCCTGGCAGATCTTTGGGAAAAACCTTTAGAAACTCATTGAGTACTCTGACTGATTAAGCTATTGGGGCCTCAAACTTAATATTTTTGACTTGAGCTAAATTGTAAATAAACCCTTTTGAAATTAACTTCCTGACCTTAAGATAGGAGATGAAATGACCTTTGGAAGACATAAAACTACCCTCTCACTCATAAATAATTTTATCTGAAAACTAAAACTTCACCACACGGGTGTGATAATATATTAATGTATTGCAAGAATGGAGTCAATCCATGACTAGAATGACATCAAAATTAACCATATCTAACTCAATTAAATTTGCTAGTATGAGTTTATGGACGACGGTAATAGGACACTCCCTATAGACTTGTCTAGGGATGACTTACTGACCTGCTGGGGTAGAGACTGAGAAGGGATTAGGAAGATTTTAAGGGCTTACCATAAAATTTACAACAACTAGTGGAGTTACATATGAGAGTTTCGATCTCGGTTCTAACAATACATATACATCAAGGTGAAAGAAATGAAGTATACTAGTGATAACATTTGGTAGACTCTCCTATTCCTGACAGGATTGCAAAGATCAGAACTAATTCTAGCACTGAACACAACTAGTACTTGACGATGCACCCTTTGGAGGGACTAGGCGGCCTGGCTGAGCTGCTGAATTTATTGCCTGAGTCTGAGGATGAACATCTATATTTCCCTGCTTAGCATACAGACACTACTTGATCCTGTGGCCCAAATTTCCACAGCCATAACAACCTTATTTTCCCAGCAAACATTTACCAGGATGGGTCCTACCACACTTTGCACATGTCGAATAACTAGGCCTCCCGACAATATTATTCTGGGACCAGGAATTTGAAGTCCTACCCCACTGCTACTTTCTGGTCTTAGGTGCTGGGAAACTGGCTAAGAATGGTGTAGGCAATGATGAGTGACCCTGAAACTATGAATGACTTCCCCCTATGGACCTTTGTTTATTGTACTCAAACTGTCAAGTCCTTGATCTTTTGTTCCTCCTCTCCTTTTTTTAAATTTGTCTGTCTTAGTTTTTTGTGCATGTGTCATCAACTAAGAAATATCCATATGTCTAATCAACGTGGAAGTTCAAGATTCTTTAACCACCAAATATGATAACCCAGTAAAAAGTTTACTCATACGACTTCTAGAGTCAGATAACAACTTGGGGAATACTTAGCTAGCTGAGTGCAGTATTTCTTAATTGTCATAGTGCCTTGTCTCAGATTCATAAAATTCTCCAACCTATCCTCCTTTATTTCATAAGGAAAGAAACTATCTAAAAAAGTACTCTGAAACACCTTCTAACTCATAGGAGTTGTATTCTATCCCCTACTATCCTTCCACATAATAACCCAATCATTAGTGATATCATTCAACCAATAATATGCCAATTCCAAACTCTCCTCTTCAGTAATATGCATGATCTGAGTAATCTTTCTCACCTCATTAATAAATAGTTGATAATCCTCTTCTATATTTAATCCATGAAACTCAGGTAGATTCATCCTCATAAAGTCTCGAATCCTATCTATAGCTAACTTACCATTTTGATGAAATGAGATTGCTTCTTGTTTGTTTTGGTAGATATTAGCATTCACACTTGGGCTAATTCTTGAAAGACAACACAAATTCCATATATGAGATATTTTTATTTAGAGGATCTGTATGAAGTAATGGTGGTTGATCACCGTTTCTGTAGGCGTCGGATCGGTAAGGAGGCATATTTTATCATATAAAAGAATAAATTAGGGAAGATAGAGACACTTTAAGAATTATAGGTCATGAAATAAAAGAAGATTCTTAACTCGTTCTGTAGCCTCTTGCTCATAAGTGTGGCGCGCTTTACACCCATGATCAAGACTCTACATAACACTGCTTTTTTGACTCTCTAGGTCTCTTTAAAACCTTAGAATTTGATACCAAGTTAGTAATGCCCCAAGAGTACCCCCTGGACATAACACACTGCCTAGGACTACGAATAGCCCCAAGTTAACCCTTGAAACTTGTATAGTATGAAATGCTTATGGAAAGTGGACTAACATATACATACAAATACAGAAAGAAACAACTTAAAATATTATTCTCAACTTAAAAATTTGAAATCTCAAATAAATTCTTTAATTAGAAGATACCTAGTCTGACAAGTCTCTACTACTAACTAGAGAGCCACTGGGACAAACCCAGTTGACCTAAATAGAAGCTAAAATCAAATAACTAATGTAAACTACATAAACAATTAAGAGTCCGATATGCTGTATCCTTGGACTATGAGGACTCACTAAATGTTGAGATGCATGAAGTGATGCCATTGATCAATCATGCTACATGAAACAAACACCAAAACCTACATTATAAGACAATGTTGCATATAGATACATATGTGTGTTTAGTACTTTGGAATGTACTGAGTATATGGGGGTGGAGCACAAGTAAAACAAAAACTGAATATATTTTAAAATCATGAATGATAAGTTTTAATAACTCTCATTGAGCATGAATAAAATTGGAAAATGTATGATGATAAAACAGGAATAATAAAGCAAACTGAATAAGCTTAGTGAGACATTACACTTAGCTTCTAAAATCTTTGCTTTTAGTCTTTATTGTGGGAGATTCTTCTAACCGGCATAAACCATGTGAGCTATAATGGAGTCGAATGTATTACCCACATTAGGGAGAGTTGTTCTACCCTTTTCATCAGAATAGAGCCTTAAATTAAGTGATCACTGTACTTCATCTGTATGGGGAAAAGTAGAAACTCAACAACTAATCAAATTCAAATCAAAATAGAAATCTTGAAAGTCAACACATGAATAGATGAAAACTCTTATTCACTTAAATCCTTCAGTCACATGATAATATTATGCTTCAAAATATGATAACTTGGGTATGAATCCTAACTAAAACATGTAAATTCAACTTAAAGATGAAGTTTTTTAGGCACAAGGATAAAAGTGTATCCTTATTCAAAACCCCACATATGTGGATTTACTTAACTTGTGAAGAGGACTAGAGCTTAGAGACTTGAGAGATGTCTTCATGGGAGAAAACCCTAGTGTTGTTTTTGAGGATTGAAGGAGAAAGAGTGTTGTTGATCGATTGAAAGTAAGAGAAAATAATGCCTCTTCTTAGGTTATAAGTCGTGGGTTGGATGTTTTAAGAGGGAACAAGACCAAAAGGTCCCTCAATTGATGTAAGCCCGGAAATCTGATTTTCAGGATGCCAAACGGTGCTCTGAGCTATAAGTAGTTTTGAGCTAACCCTGACTATTTTTCTATAGCATCTGAATCTCAACATACGGAATGTATGAATATGAAAACATAATAAATGCCAAAATCTTATCTGAAACATACTAATCTCACAAGTCTTAGTAGAACAATACTGAAAAAAATCTGAATACTGAATCAAAAGTCTAAAACTGAATCAGTAGTCCGACAAGCCTCAACTAACTGAATCTAGAGAGTCACCGGGATAGGCCCCAGCTGACTCAAACTGTCTGAAATGAATAATAAAGCGTCTACTAATAACTGAAATATAACTAACTGAGTCCCCAAACTATGAGGACTTACCAACTGCAGAGGTATAGATGAGATGCTCGAAAATCACTCACACTACTGAGACCGAGCACCTGAACCTATATTATGAGACAATGTAGAACATAGACGTATATGTGGATCAGTACTTTGAAGATGTACTAGTATATGGGGGTGAATCCAATAAGTAAACATAGTATCAATCATTATAATTTGTAAAACAATGCATGCTAAATGTAAATGACTCACAAAGGCTTGAGAAATCTAATAACTTAAGATCATAATTCATGAAAAATAAAGCATATAGTATAGATCTTGTGAGCCATTACATTCTGTTCTAAAAGCTGTTCTTTTCTGAAAACTACTACCTTATTTAGTCAACTATAAGGGGAATAATTATCTCAAGACTTTAAGAATCTTAAAACCATAGTTTCCAAAACACATGCTTTCATCTCAAGGCTTTAAGCCTATAGACTGTTTTAAGAGTACGGGACATCTTTTTTTGGGAGATTCTTCTAATCGACATACACCATGTGAGAATCCGTGGAGTCCCACATCTTGCCCCCATAAGGTAGGGCTATTCTACCTTTTCCATTAAAATAGAGCTTCTTAAGTGATCACAATCTTAGTCATCTACATAGAAGTGGAAATAATCTTAATCCTACGGTGGCACGTAATTCTAGGGTATGAAACCTTGGTAACATACCAATCTCGGTGCTAAATACTACTCCCATTCTTATGCTGAAAATCTTAATAAATCCACTTCAAAAATAGCACAAGGGTTTATAAGAAAACCAATTATGCTCTTTCTTTTGTTTAAATCTCAAGTTGTATGAACAAAGTGGATTCTTTATCTTAGCTTTGGACCAAAAGGTCAAATCTTTATGAAAAACCTGAGAATAGTCTTATATTAGGATACTCATAGCATAGACAATTTTGAAACAACAATCTTTAACTAGGGCTTAAAGACCCATGCATCAAACTAAGGTTAAAACACAAAATTCTTGTGCTTGATAATGCAAACATTGATAAATTTAATTCAAAACCTGGAAATTATTAAAATATGCATGAAAATATGAACATAATCATGTAATTAAACTTCTAAATCACTAAAAGTCTCATACGCTTGTGAATAACAATAATGGGTATAAACGCTAACTTGAATTTCATGAAAAATCATATAACTTTCAGTAAAATTTGAATTTAAAATAAGTTTTGGGCACAAGGATGAAAGGATTATCCTTGTTCGTACCCCGCATACCTTAAGTGGTGACCTTTGATGAAAAACTTGAATCTTGGATTCCTATTGATACTTTGGGGATGAATTCTTACGGCCCTTGTATTGGGAAACCTCAATCTTGAATTTCTTTAAAGAGTTAATGGAGGATTTGGATATCTTAGGGAGAAAATTTGTTGAACTAGGGTTTTGCTTGAGAGAGATTTGTTGAAAAGTGGAAGCAAAGTGCTTTGAAGTGGTTTAGTTCATTGTTTAAGAAGGATTAGGGGATGGGAGGATTACCAAAGTACCCTCTTTAATCTTTGAAATGGATTTCGAAAAATGAACTTTTTACGAACTGGGTGGCCACCGCGATGCGCCACTATCGTGTTGGCTTACTGGAAATGGAAAAGTGGGAATTAGACCTTCACCGTGATGTGTCACAATCACGGAGCCCCTTTAGTTTATCATTTTTACTACAGGCGCGACGCACCAGTATTGCGAGGTCTCACTGAAAATTGCCAAACGGAAAATTGGGCCTCTCCACAACTCGCCAAAATTACGGAGTCTCACTGGAAATTGACAATTATAATTTTATGCTTCTCCGTGATGTGCTATGGGACCAAATCACGGTGTTTTATGACTAGAACTTAAAATGGCCATAACTCCTTCACCGAGTGTCGGATTTAGGCAAATTTGCTATCTATGGGAAGCTTATTCAATTTGGTATTTAAAGAATTTCACATGAAGTAAATAGTATTCATTTTGAAAGCTATCCCTTAACATTCTAGAGACAAATTCAAGCTAAGAAAAGTATCGGGGTATTAAAATATCTCCCACTTGTAAACATTCATCCTTGAATGTTTCTGGTTAGACTAAGAACTGAGGAAAATCTGAAGCTATAGGATAGCATGCACAACTGAAATAAATTGTAAAATTGAGTCTAAATCATTCTTAGCTTCTGAGCAGTTTGGTGATTGCATGAACTTACATTAGGACAATGATATAGCTGAATATATGATTAGAAAAGAACTGAATAAAGGAAGAGTATTACCTTCGGCTAAATCTAAGTTTGTAGAGAAGAGGTGAGGGTACTTGGCTCACATCTGCTTTTGCCTCCCAAAAGGCACCCTCACCCGATTAATTCAGCCAAAGAACTTTGACCAAGGGAACTTCTATGTTCCTTAGTCTATAGATCTAATGATCTAAAATCTCCACTGGCATCTCTTCGTATAAAAGGCTATTATGAATATCTGAGCTTTCTGAAGGAACTACAATGGTAGAGTCACTGATGCACTTAAGCATAGAGATGTGAAATACAGAATGAACGACTGACAAGTCTTCAAGCAAATCAGGCTCATAAGCTACTTTCCCAACACGACTCACAATTCTGAAAGGGCCAACATAGCGGGAACTAAACTTCCTCTTCTTTCCAAATCTCTTTACCCCTTTCATGGGTGAAACCTTCAGATGCACTGGATCACCAACCTCAAACTTGTGGTCCCTTCTTCTTACATCTGTATAGGATTTCTGACGACTCCGAGATGTTTTCAATCTCTCCCTAATATATTTAAATTTCTCCTTAGCTTCATACACTATATTAGGCCCTTGAAAAGCGGCCTCACTCACCTCAAACTAACCTATGGGTGATCTACATCTCCCCCATAAAGAGCCTCAAAAGGGGCCATCTGAATACTAGAATGATAACTATTATTATACGCGAACTCGATCATAGGAAAATGCTCATCCTAACTGCCTTTGAAATCAAGAGTACATGCCCTCAACATATCCTCTAGAGTTTGGATGGTCCTTTCTGCTTGACATTCTGTCTGAGGGTGGAAAGCTTAACTAAGATGGACTTGGGTACCAATACCCTTCTGAAAGGCTTTCCGAAACTGGGAAGTAAACTAAGTACCCCTATCTGAGGTGATAGACAAGGGAACTCCATGCAATCTAACTAACTCTCAAATATATAAGTTAGCATAATCTCCAGCTGTATGGGACGTATGAACTGGCATGAAATGCACTGCCTTAGTCAATCTATCTATAATAACCCAAACCAAATCATGATGATGACGCAAATAGGGTAAGCCAGTCACAAAGTCCATGTTCACCTCTTCCCATTTCTAAGTGGGGATGCCAAACTCTTGAAATGTACCACCAGGTCTTTGATGCTCTACCATAACCTATTAACAAGTCGTACACTTAGCTACGAACTTTGCTATATCTCACTTCATACCACTCAACCAATATATTTCCCACAAGTCGTGGTACATCTTCATAGCACCTGGATGAATAGAATAATATGCACCATGTGCTGCAGCCATAATTCTCTGTCTCAACTCATCAACACAAGGAACACATAATCTATTCTGGTATCTAATCAAGTCATCTACCCCTTGGGAGAAAACCTCTACCTTTTGGTCTTTAACTGACACCTTCAGTCTGACAAAACTAGAATCCATGTCTTACTTCTCTTTCAGTTCCAAAACTAGGGAAGATTTGGAAATACTATGAGCCTAAACATTCCATTCAGCTGAGTCAACTAACCTAACACCCAATCTAGCCAAACGATGAACTTATTGAGCCAACTCTTTCTTATCATTCTCCATATGAGCAACACTGCCCATTAACAATCTATTAAGGGCGTCTGCTACTACATTAGCCTTTCCCGAATGATATAACACACTCATGTCATAATCTTTCAACAATTCTAACCACCTTTTCTGTCGAAGATTCAACTCCCTCTGAGTAAACATATATTTCAAGATTTTGTGGTTTGTGAGTACATCAACATGCATACTATACAGATAGTGCCTCCAAATATTCAATGCAAACACCACAACAGCTAATTCAAGATCATGGGCTGGGTAGTTCTTTTCATGAGGTTTAAGTTGTCTACAGGAATAGGTTATGACCTTACCTCTTTGCATCAACACACAACCCTAACCAACTCTATAGGTATCACAATACACCACAAAATCATTCGTACCATTAGGTAACGTTAAGACTGGGGTTGTGGTAAGTCGAGTCTTCAACTTCTGAAAACTCTTCTCGCAGGAATCTGACCACTGGAACTTAACTTTCTTTTAGGTCAATCTAGACATCGGGGATTCAATAAATGAGAAACCCTCAACAAAACATCAGTAATAACTAGCTAGACCCAAGAAATTCCTAATGTTCGATGGAGAGATAGGTCTAGGCCAATTTTTTGCGGCTTCTATCTTTTAGGGATCGACTTTAATTCCATTAGTGGAAACAATATGACCAAGAAAGGCAACTGATCTTATCAAAAATTCGTAATTCCTAAATTTGGTGAACAATTGATGATCTCTAAGAGTTTACAAGATAATTCTAAGATGATCTACATGATCATCCTCACTACGGGAGTACACAAGGATATTATATATGAATACAATGACAAATATGCCTAGATATTGTTTGAACACTCAGTTCATGAGGTCTATAAAAGCTGCTGGAGCATTGGTTAGACGAAAAGACATAACTATAAAATCAAAATGACCATAACAGGTTCTGAAAGCTGTCTTTGGAATATCATATTCTCTTACTTTGAGCTGATGATAGACAGATCTAAGGTCTATCTTTGAGAAATAACTTACACCATGTAGTTGATCAAATAAGTCATCAATACTAGGAAGAGGATATTTATTCTTGATTGTGATCTTATTTAGCTGACGATAGTCAAAGTATATTCGCAAAGAACTATCTTTCTTTCACATAAATAGGATGAGAGAACCCCATGGAGAAATACTAGGCCTTATAAAGCCTTTATCTAAAGAACTTTGAGTTTCTCTTTCAACTTCTTAAGCTCTGCGGGAGCTATATGATATGGAGGGATAGAAATAGACTGAGTATCTGAGAGAAGGTCAATACCAAATTCTATTTCCCTATCGGGAGGTACCCTTGGTAGATCTTTCAGAAAAACTTTAGGAAATTCATTGACCACTCGAACAGACTGAAGGGTTGAAGTCTCAGACTTTGTGTCTTTAACCCAAACTAGATGATAAATACAACCTTTGGATATCAACTTTCTGGCTTTGAGATAAGATATGAAATGACTTTTGGGAGATACTAAATTACCTGACCACTCAAAGACAAGCTCATCTGGAAACTAAAACGTCACCACATGGGTGCGACAATCTATAGAGTCATTACTGGAATAAAGCTAATCCATACCAAGTATAAGATAAAAATCAACCATATCTAACTCTATCAAGCTTGCTAACATGACTTTATGAAGGATAGTGATAGGACCCTTTTTACAGATTTGTTTAGTAATAACTGACTTGCCTACTGGAGTAGAAACCAAGAAAGGCTCAGGGAACTTTTTAGAACTTACCTCAAAATTAACAACAACTAACGGGGTCACATAAGTGACATACTGATATTCCTGATCATGAATAAACCTAAAAATCAATACTTTAAGGTCATAAGGATCACAAAATAGGATCACCAATTTATGAAGGCTAAAATACTTCTAAGTATAAACACTTAGCTTAAATTTGTAAGTCTGGGACCTCTTTTCAAACTTTAATGGACTGAGTTAAGCTTAGAATTTTTTTCGGGTCGTACAAATGCTCGACAGCCTCCTGATTATAAGTATGGTGCACACCACACCCATAATCAAGACTCTACTAGACACGGCTTCGTAGACACCCTACGACCATGAACCATGCTATGATACTAATATTATCATGATCTGATCCTAGGCCCTAACTGTGATGAGCATCCCGAAAAATGAAGGCCTGAGAGACCTCTTAGTAGACTATCATAAGCATAATCCATACCCAGGTGTGGAAGATATAATGAATTTAAGCAAATCTTAAAATCAAATTATGCTAATAATATTATGACAATACAATAACCAAATGTTATCTATGAAGATTCTACTGAATACTAACTGTCTAGGCCGGGACAAGGCCCCAGCTGGACCATAAACTAAAAAAATTAAATATGAATAAATCCCCTCATAAAGATGGATGGCTCACCAACTCTATCATTAGCCCAAATATTTTTTGGATGTGATGGACCACGAGGCTGTGACTTAGAACCTGTATTATAAGGGTCAATACTTTGAAAGTATTAGTATGTAGAACAATCCGAAAATAACATATATTTCATGTAAAATAATTGAGAGCATTGTGAAAATAATTTAGCATAATATATATACATATATATATATATATTTATTTATATATATATATATGAAAAGAAATGGGCATAATTTAAAATGGAAACCATGATCATTCTTGAAAATGTAAATAAACTCTTTGTGTTATTTATGGACTAGATGGCATCCTGACCTCATCACCCACAGGCTATATGGGTTCTCCCTAAACTCGACAGTCAAGCCTCCAATCAAAGTTTGCTGCAAGGATTGGTATTTTGCGTAACACATGTTACTATACAGTAATTATCACTCTTTTGAGATAAAATACCATAGTCGTCTCTCTTTTGGGACAACCTATGATAAAAACTCATATCCATAAAATACAATTTTAGTCCATGAGTTATCTGAACTTGTGCCTTCTCGTTTTTCCATCTAGCCCTCTTTGAGCCCAGTTTTAGCCTTTTAAAACCATGCTTTGTGCTTATAACATTCTTTATTTAATTTTAAGGGCATTTTATAATTGGTATAGTCTTACATAAACTTGCAAGCCATGTCATATCATATCATATTATGTCCATATCCCTGTTCATTCAAAAGTATGTTAATGACCACCCAAAAGATTTAAACATCACATGAGAGTTCTTATTTCAAATAGCATGTGAGAACTTATGTAAAACACTCTCTTTCCAATACTTTAACATGTGTTTGACAATTCATACATAAAACATATACAAATCCTTATTTGGAAACAAGAGCATTTAGAATAACAATCACCTCTATGAAAAATATGTAAAATAACCATGCATAAAAGGTAAAGAGGTATTTAAAACTAAAGAATTACCATCATTTATAAAACAGCCCCAACACTAGTCATACATAAATCTCATGATAAAAAAAGGGTACTTATAGTTCATTCTCTCAAACAAATTTCACGTTTTACAACCTATTAAGACCATAAATTTTATCATGTGAGGGGGATTTCGTAAATCATGCTCTTAAATCACCTTTCAAAACTCATAACATATGTATACATAATCATGACTCAAGTTAATGGAAACCTCCCTAGTAATTTTATAATTTGATTAAAAGTGGGTTCATGATGCATGCTCTTCAAACAATTTCCCAAAAATCATCACATATAAATACATATACTTTTTTAAAACTTGTTAAAAAATTAAAATTATGCCCATGAGAGTTAGGATAGTCCCATATACCTTTTAACAGAGAAAGATTGAAGAATAACTTTAAGTTTTGAATCACAAGTTGTAGAATTGATGAATCCCTTCTTGATGTTCTTGAGAGAAAGAGAATGAGGGTTCAGGGGATTTCAATTGATTTTGGAATGATCTTAGGGTTATAATATGGATTGGAGGGGTTTTGGGAGGGGGGGTTTAAAGGACCTTTTTGCCCTTAATTTAACGTAGGAAAATGTATTTTAACGTTTAGGAAATGAGGTTTGTGCCATAAACCCAAACGCGGTGTCGGATCATTGCCTCATGAACCCAACACAAAGATCCAACATTGCCTCTCCACCCCGATCACGAACCCTGGATAGTGTCTCACTAAAATACTCATAACTTTTGTTTTAGAACTCAAATAGACAAATGGTCAATCGCGATGGAAAGTGGACTGGATAAAATTTAATGAGACACAAAACCTGTTATATTCTAAGAGTAATGGTAAGAAAATTCTCATACTAAAATTCAATATATAGGAAAGTGCTCAACTTAACTTTGAGATAGGAGAAACTTATGACTTATATTCATCTGCAAAGATGTTTCCATACTAAAATAATAGTTATTCACACTTATATCTCAATTGAATTCATTGGGTTTGTGGCCATATACATAGGAAGGATAGTTCAAACCCTAGCCTAAAAAAGTGGTGAGTTACAATCATCAAAATCAAAGTGATAAAAAAGTCTAAGGGAACTATTTGTAGTCATTGCCTTTATAAAAATAATCTATTACAAAAATAGCCCAAAAGTGACTATTTTACAAATAACCCACAAAGTACCTTCTTGATTTCCCGAATGGCACCATGATTGCTGTTAAACTTTTACATGAGCCAATAAATCTGACAGATAGAAGAAGAATCTAGAAGGAAGGAATTTCAGTAACTAAATTTGTTATGTACATTGAGTTGCTAATACAGGCTATTTATAACAAATTTGGCTCTTTGAGATCGTTGTATAATGACAACTGTCACCTCTAACTAACTAACACAAAAACACACTTATAGTGTGCACTAACAAGCTTTAACTCCATCAACTTGACAACAAACTCTCTTACCTCAACACTCTCCCCAAGTTGATGGCTTGAAGACGAATTCATTCCCAGCTGGTTGAGCAAATACTCATGTTGGTTTCTTCCCAAGGCTTTCATGAGAATGTCTACAAATTGTTCTTTAGAGTTCATATGGTTAGTCTTGATCATGTTTTTGTTAATTCTTTCACTCTCAAAGTTCATTTATGTCAATGTTTTTTGTCCTCTCATGAAATATAGGATTAACTGCAATCTGTATAGCTACCTTGTTGTCACACATTAACTCTATTAGATATTTAATTTGAACTCTCAGTTCTTGAAATAAACTAGTAACCATGTAACTTTAACACTGCATATAGCTATGCTTCTACCAAGCTTTTGGAGACAGCCTCATGTTTCTTTGACTTTCAAGAGATTAGAATATTTCCAAACTTTAATACATATCCTATAATTGACCTTCTTGTTTGCAAGAAAGCACCCTAATTAGAGTCACATGGGAAGTTAACTTATTAGTGGATTCTGCAGTTATAAATAGTCCTAGACTAGGACTTGTTTTATATATCTCATAGCTGTTAAAGCAGCTTCCATATATGATGTCTTTGAATAGTGGATATACTAACTTAAAATATATACTACACATGACAAGTTTGGTCAAGTCATGGTAAGATATAGCAACCTTCCCACTAACTTGTGATAGAATGTTGGATCCTTAGGGACTGCATTATTTGGTGCTCCATTGGAAATATGATCATAATATTCCACTGAAGTTAACTTCTAGCTTACTTCAAGTGGAGTACCAATAGGCCTTGATCCACTCAAAACAACCTCAGAAATATGCTCAAGAAATCTTTTCTTTAGCTTAAAACTATTTCCTCTTTGGATCTGGCTACTTCTATCCCCAAGAAGTACTTCAAGTCTCCAAGGTCTTTCATTTTGAACTTGTGTTATAGGTCTATTCTTGCTTGATTTATTAAGACCGTGTTGTTCCCAGTAACTAATATATCATCCAAATAGACCAAAATGACCACTATGTCAACACGTGACTTTTGAGTGAACAGAAAATAGTTAGAATGACTTTTAACAAACCTCATTTATGAGAATGCGTCAGCTAACTTTTTGTTCCACTATCTAGGGGCTTGTCTTAAGCCGTATAGGGACTTGTGTAGTTTGTTCACCTTCTCAGTCTCCTATTGTATGCTAAAAACCATCAAGAATCTATATGTAATCTTATCACCATTGAGGAAAGCATTGTGGACATCCATCTTAAAGATGCAATACTTTCTAGAAGCATCAAGAGTAATAAGGGACCTCACAGTCACCATCTTAGAAATTGGAAAAAAAGTATCTGAGTAATCCACCCCAACCTTTTGACTATAGCCCTTGGCTACTAGTCTAGCCTTGTACCTTCATACTTCCTAAGAGGCTTTATTTGTAACCTTATACAACCACATACATCCACTAGGAACATTTCCAGCAGGAAAATCTACAATAGACCAGGTTTTGTTTTCTTCAAGGGCTTGAATCTCCACTTTCATAGTTTTAATCCAAGATGGATCTTTTGAAGCTTCAAGAAATGAAGATTGTTCAGGAATAGAGGAATACACTGATAAAGCATGAATGTAATAGGGTGATAAGCAAGAGTAAGACGTATAGGAAGATATAGGATATAAACACTAATGAAATGAAGTAGACTTAGAGGTAATAACGTCATGCATCCATATGGGAAGATGTTTTGTTCTAGTGGATTTTCTAAGGGTGGAAGGATGAGAAAGAACTGATAGGATGGGGAACTGAGGAAGAGGTTGAGAGGAATTAGAATGATGTAAAGATTAGGAAGAACTAG
Source organism: Capsicum annuum (assembly GCF_002878395.1). Lineage (NCBI taxonomy): Eukaryota > Viridiplantae > Streptophyta > Magnoliopsida > Solanales > Solanaceae > Capsicum > Capsicum annuum. Next base: position 28,635,550 of record NC_061111.1, read on the forward strand.
CCTCAGGTTTCTGTATAGGAGGCGTAACACCCTGGAACATCCCCTGGACGTAACAAGGTAACTAGGACTATGAATCTCCCCAAACTAATGCTTAAGATCTGTATAACATGAAACTTATATAGAAAGTAGACTAACTGATTTTCTGGCTTTTGACTAAACATATTAGGCCCTTTTCTTAGGATAATTGTGTGTTTTCAAACAACTATTCTTGTATTTAACATGGTATTTTAGTGTTTTCAGGTTAAGAACTGAGTTTGAAGAATAACTTGGACAAACTGAGGAAAATAAAGGAAAAATTATTAGGGACGACTCTAGGCGATGGACTGATGACTCTGCGACGAACCATCATTTTAAACCGTCGTAAGAAATAGAATGAGGAAACACTGGGAGTCATGTGATGGTACAGGCGATGGACCATCGACTCTGTGATGAGAATTCGGCTTAAATCGTTACAAAAAAATAGAACATAAAATAGAATCACTAGAGATCTATCGATGGTCTAGGCGACGGAGCATCGGCCCTACGATGAACCATCGCTTGATCTATCAAACATGAAGTGGAAAATCTGAGTTTGAATTTAAGAACCCCAATTCTAAAATCATATAACTAACAAGTATTAGGGTTTATTTCATATCTTTGGTCATTAGTTTCATACTTTCTTCTCTATTTAAGAGCTATGTAATAATTTTTATTGAGATTGAATATAGAGATTGAGATCTGATTATTAGTTTTTATATTTTCCTTTAAAGATTGAGAAGAACAATATATTGTGACATTTGTAAGTTCTATATCGAAGGTATTTATGAACATCAATATATCTTTGATTTATTACATGGAGATGAGTAGCTAAACTCCCATAACTAGGATTATGGGAGCCTTGATGTAGAAAATTGTTTGGGGTTATGAATCAGTTTGATTTCTAACGTCTATCAAAATTGCAATGAATCTTTCTTTATTATAATGACATCTCTTGGTTGAAAACTTGAGAAGTGATCACATGAACACCTTTTTTCTGACAAGAAAGTGGATGTTAGGAAAAGAAGTGATTCACATAAAATCCATAGGTTTACCCTTTGGGTAAATGGGTTGATGCCTTAACAAGATTAACTCTCATGAGAGTGTTATTGAATAATTCATGAATCCTTTAAGTTTGAGAGAAGTAAAGGGTGAAACACTCATTAGGTTGAGAAACACGTGGGTAATTCTTAGAATCCAATAAATCTTGCAATTGAATACATAAGATAGAATTCGAGCACAAATTCACAACCCTAACTGTTTGGACATCTTGGTGAGCATAAATTTAGTTAATTCATTCTCACCGAAATTAGATCTACATTAACTCTCATTAGCTGGACCTTTGTGTGATACAACTAAGAAAGAATATTGTTAACATGCAAAACCCCATTTTACTCAGGAACCTTAGATCAATAGTCTAATAATAGTCACAATACTTAGTGAACACAGTATTCCCTATTGGATTCGACACCCAACCCAGTTGCGTTCTATATTTGTCAGCGATCACTTACCCCCTTATAAGAGAGGTGTAATTTAGGCATATCAAATTTTGGCGCCGTTGTCGGGGAATACAGTTGTCAATTAAGTTTGTGCTTGTTAATTGACTTTTGGTCAAGTTTCCCAAATTTTACTTTTGTTTATTGTTTTTGTTTTGTGCAGGGGAGTTATTGTGTATGCCAAGTACAAGGAGATCGGGTGCACCATTATTACCAATACATCCAAAACCACAGTTAATTGGAAGAATGGTAGATACCCAAGAGACTAAAAGACTAGCCGCTTTGGATAGAGCTAAACTAAATTAGCAGAATGACGATCAATGGGCACGTCATCCTAATCCTGATGATGATGTTTCAGGGGATAACTACTTTTTAGATCCTATTAATCCAAGGCATGCAGAAAATATGGCTACACTAGTGGATCAAAATGTAAATAGGCATTACTATTTTAGGGCAAGGCAAGAGTGTCAACCAGTGCAGTTTGATCCAAACGATGACGAAGATTGAATGGATGGAGTAGGTGCAACTAGAGCTATCATTCCTCCACCTTTAGCACCAGGAGCTAAATTTAATATTACTAGTACGATAATTCAAATCCTTTATCGTAAGGGGTTGTTCAGTGGTCTTCTTGAAGATGATCCAAACATCCATTTGGTAAATTTTATAACCATTTGCAAGTCTTTTAATAATCCAGGAGTGGGTTAGAATGCTATCTGCTTGTGTTTGTTTTTGTTGTCTCTATCTAAGGAGGCGACACTATGGTTAAACGAACTAACTCCTGACTCTATAACCAACTAGAGACATTTGGAAGAGACTTTCCAAGAAAGGTTATTTCCACCCTCTAAAAGGGTATAATTTAGGGATAAAATTATTAACTTTCGACAGCTTCCCACTGAAGCTCTTTATGAGACCTGGGGTAGGATTAAAAAGAAGCTGAGGCAATTCCCGAACCATAACAAGATGGACTTTTGTTTAATAGAGACTCTTTATTGAGCTTTGAATTCTATTATGAAGCCAATTGTGGATAATGCTATAGGAGGGACATTTGTTGACCTTACTTTTCTAGATGCGTCAGAGATGCTTAATCAGATGACCAAATAGAGTAGAACTTGGCTTACCAAGGATTTTATGGTAGCAAGCCTTACTATGTCTTGTATTATGACTACAAAGCAACGCAAGAAGTAGGAAGAACATGAACAGCATATGGAATATTAAAGACACAGATGGATTTTTGAGTAAGCATTTATTTTTGGAAAAATAAAGAAGGTGAATGTTGTTGCATCCTAGGGAAGAGCTTTTTTTTTAATTTGGAAGAAAAGGCAAACCATCTAAATAATCAGGGGGTTTTTGAGGTAGTATCCAAGGAAATCAAGGTCGAAACTATTATGATAATCCTGGTTACTAGGATAGAGATCAAGGGAACTGGAAGAGCAAAACTAATAGGAGTGGAGTATGTGTACCTCATGGAAGTAGAGATAATACTGTAACCAGCTCTGCAAGATTTCTATGGAGGACATGATGTATAAATTATTAAAGGGAGTTGAGACTACCAACTCTAGGGTGACTACTATGAAAAGTGATTTGTTTTCCATGAGTCAGTTTGTAAACTCATACTATACTTCTATCAAGCAGTTGGAGCAGCAGATGAATTAACTTCTAGTAGCATTAAATCAATAGAAGAGAGGAAATTTTCCAAGTAATACAGTTTAGAATCTTCGAAATAATGGCTCCTGCATGGCAATTACCACACTGAATAGTAAGGTTTTACAATGCCCGTTTGTGGGTAAAGCTATGATTGCAGAGGATATTGAGCATGGAGAAACTTATTTAGTGGAGTTTGAGAAACTAGATGAAGTTAATGATAATACACCATCCAACCATCAGCAGGTTGATGAGTTAGAGAAGAGCAAGGAAAAAGAGACCAAAGTGGGGGTTACTACAATCCCAAAACCACCTTCTCCATTTCTCTTTCGATTAGAAAAGAAGGCCGACGACATAAAGTTTGGCAAGTTTATGTCCATGCTTAAGCAATTGACAATCAAATTTCCATTGGTAAAGGCATTGTAGCAAATTCACGGGAGCATAAAGTTCATGAAAAACCATGTTACAAAGAAGCAAATAGTTATTTATGAGATGGTTGACAATCTCCATCACTGTGGTACTATTTCCACAAGGTCGTAGGTGCAGAAGAAGGCCGACCTGGGAGCATTTACCATCCTATGCACTATTGGGCCTCTTGATTTTGTAAAGGCTCTATGTGATTTGGGGGCCAGTATCAACTTGATGCCACTTGCTGTGTATACGAAACGAGGTTTGGGGGATCCCACTCCCATAAATATGAGATTAGTTATGGCAGACAGGTCTATTAAGTGGCTTATGGGGATTCTGTATGATGTATTAGTTAAGAGGGCCAGTTTCATATTTCCAGCTGATTTGGTCATTGTTGATTGCAAGGTGAAGTTCTAGGTGCCTATAAACTTTGGCAGACCTTTACGCCCAATCGGGAGTGTGCCTATTGATGTAAAGGAAAATGAACTACTATTCAGGATGAATGATGAAGTAGTTTAATTTGATGTATGCCAGTCTATGAAACAACATAAAGATGAGAGCGTATTTTCTATTGTAGATGTGTATTATAAGGTGGAGATAGAAGTACCTATAGAGAAAAAATTTGTTGTGGAGACTTTAGCTGTCGTATTAATGAATTTTGATCAAGATGGTATTGAATATTATGAGGAGACTGTATGTACCTTGATAGGCGTGGGGTCTTATTATTATGCATTCAAAAATCTAGATTTGGACTTGAAAAATCGTCCAAGTCCACTAGCCAAGACGTCAATTGAAGAGCTACCTACTTTGGAGTAGAAAGAGTTTCCTGGTAATTTAAGGTATGTATTCTTTGGAAGTGGGAATACACTACCGGTTATTATTTCTACTGACTTAGGTAAACAACAGGTGGAAGCCCTTATTTCTATTCTTAAGAGATATAAGAGGGCTTTTGGTTGGATGATTGTAGACATTATCGGCATTCCTTCTGGAATATGCACACATAAAATCTAGCTAGAGGAGGATTGCATCCAAACAATTTAGCATCAGCATCATCTAAACCCACCTATGAAAGAGGTAGTGAGGAAATAAATCAATAAGTGGCTAGATGCAGGATTGGTATATCCCATCTCAGATTGTAATTAGGTAAGTCCTATTTAGTCCTTGCCTAAGAAAAGGGGCATAATAGTTATGGCTAATGAGAAGAACTATTTGATCGCACTCAGGACTTTTACTGGGTGGAGGGTGTGTATGGATGTAACACCCTAATTTTCTGAACCGGAATGCTACACGGTGATCATGACCCCGAAGGACCACAAGCTAACCCATGACTGATATCTATACCTATACACTACATAATATAATATGAAAATGCATAAACATGTACTAAATGGCGATAAGGTTCAAATCTGAATAAACATCTGATAAGACAATATCTAAAAATGGTATAACAATACCAAAACAAATCTAAAATAACTGTCTGACATGCTATAGTCTGGAAAGCCTCTAAACTGTCTGAATAAGGAGTTGATGGGACATGTCACCAACTAACTCCATCTTGCAACTGAACTAAAACAACAAATGAAGCAATAATCATATAATCCACGAATAAAAAGGACTCACTACAAATTTTGAACACTGGAATGCTACTGCTAATCTGGAGCTCGTGCCTCTGAACCTATGGTGTAACATAAGAGAAAGCACCATAGCAAAATGCATCAGTACATCTGAATGTACTGAGTATACGAGTGAGGTAGGCTAAATACAAAGGGTTATATGCATGAACAATGCTGACTAATATGAATGTGAGAATACATATATGCATACATAACTGTAAATGAACTCGTGGAGATACTAACTATTGAGTCTTAATACTGATAACATAAGTGTACTGGTACTAAGCTACTAAATAGATGAGCGACTATTTAAGATAGTTTGAATTATGAAGAACTGGTCTGGTTTACTATGTCTTACAGTCCTGAATCTGAATACTGATATCATGAATTTTGACAATTGATATAACAGATATATGAGTTTAGAAAACTGATATAACTGTGATGATCACCCTAACTGATATAACTGATACTGAGCGACTGCATCTGACAGTCTAAGTTCTGATGGAATTATTTGAGTTCTGTTTAATATGTAGTAACTGAATTTGAGATCAGTCCTATCTAGCGGGTGATCATGAGTATACTAATAATAAGGATGATTTGACTTAGTCTGAGATCAGTCCTATCTAGTGGGTGATCTTTAGGTCTAATGATTCTGATACTGATTAATCATAGTTGAGATCAGTCCGAGCTAATAGGTGATGTTGAAGTCTATTTACAATGATAAGTATTGGCTGAATCTAATAGTACTGAATCTGTACTACAAAGTTGAGTTGACTGTGTCAAACAGTCCTGAATCTGTAACTGAAACTGTGGGATGTGTTCATCTAACAGACATGCCCCATGCTAAGCTGACTGGGGTCCAATATTTTCCCTGACTGGAAGGGTCTCAATATCGCGCCACCAGTAAAGACATCTGTTGTGGAGTCAGTCCTAATCTAGAGGGTGACTCCTAGAATCAGTCCTATACATATAGAGGTTCTAACGGGTGAACCCTAAGTATGTCAGTCCTATCTAATGGGTGACATCTCGTACCTATGCTAGAAATGTAGTTTTGGAACTTAGGGATTGCTTCTAGGGATCTCAGTCCAATTCTAGCGGGTGAGCCCCTATCCATAGGTTTGCTCAGTGCTGAATCCTACTCCCATCTGAAAGACACTGAACTGAATAACTGGGCTAAACTAAATAACAGAACAGAACTGATTATTGGTGTATTGTTTAGCGGAGCTCAAACTGAGTTTACTTGTTTTTGATGACGGATGTAATATATTGAGTTTTGAGGACTGATTAAGAGTACTGAAGTTACTGAGATTTACTGTGATTACTGAGGTTACTGAGCACTGAGATTACTGAGAATACTGAACTACTGAGATTACTGAGTTTTCCTGAGTCACATGACTGACTGATTTCTATAGATCATGGCTTGACTGAGAGTATCGTGAAAACATAGCATGGCTCTAGGCACACAACTATATTGTTCGGGTACAAGTACACCCAGGACTCGATGGAAGGAAACTGACACACATGACTGACTTGATCATAAGATTGAAGTCCACAATTCACATTATCATAAATAAAGGGTATTATACATCATGTGGTTCCTCAACATATCAAGCATGGTAGGGAGTGCATAGCTAACATGGACTTGTCATTTGTATATCATGGAATCATGTAAATATGAATTTCTAGCATCCTAGGCTTTTTATGAAACACCTTGTATGCATTCTTTAAGGCATAGGTGGATTTCATACTTGCATTATATCAAACCACCTAAAGTTCGTGTTTTTCAACTAACAACCACATATATTCCATGAAAACACCTTTAGATATCATCTTGAAACTTAAACAACAATCATCAACAAGTACATGCTCATATCACCACAAAAAGTTTACAAAATAACATTTAAAAGCATGATTCTTGAGCTCTATGAAAGAATTGAATCCATAGTTGAACACTACACATACCTTAAAGCTTGATCCTTAAAGAGATCTAATGTTTCTGAAGGTTCCTAAAGAAATCCTTAGGCTTGCCCTTGATTTTTCTTGACTAGGGTTTAACCCCTTTGGGAAAGAATGTTCTTATTCCTAAGGAGATGATCTTGAGAGGAAACCCTAATCTTGTGGTTGAAAGCGTAAGAGAGGGTTTTTGAGATGCTTAACTAAAGTAAAATGGGAAAAACTATTCCTCTTTAGGGTTATAAGTTGTGGAAAGTAAAGGTAAAAGTCCAGAATACCCTTATGAAATAAATTCCCAGTTGCTGAAAATAATAGCTGACGATATTTGTGATAAGGCGTCAAAAATGTGGTAAGCTACCACGAATGTCGTCACTTAGGAGCTAGTTTCCGCCTAAGGATGACAAACTTTGTGGTAAGGTATCACAAATATGGTAAGCTACCACGAATGTCGTTACTTAGGATCTGATTTCTGCCTAAGGCTGATGACCTTCGTGGTAAGGCGTCACAAATGTGGTAAGCTACCATGAATGTCATCACTTAGGAGCTGGTTTCTGCCTAAGGCTGATGACCTTCGTGGTAGGGCATCACAAATGTGGTAATCTACCATGAATTTCATCTCATAGGAGCTAGATTCTACCTAAGGCTGGTGACCTTCGTTGTAGGGCATCACAAATGTGGTAAGCTACCACGAATGTCGTCACACAGTTTCTAGCCTGACATACTGGAGTAAAATAGCAATAAATCTTTGCTTCGATATCAGATTTAGGCAAAATTGATATATTTAGAAATATAATTCAATTATCTATCTTTTGATATGTGATGTACTAAAAAATTCCAAGTATAATGAGAGACATGCTCATTTGAAGTTGACTATACCAATATCCTTCTCAAGAATCTAGTCGGTAAGGAATGTTTTGATTCGTCTGATAGCTGAGAGTTATTTAAAGCCTTAATATAAATCTAACATACTTAGAAAACTATAAAATAACCAAGATGTACTATGCATAAACTTGGTACATGTCTCCAATATTGGTTTGGATTTTTTGTGGTATTACAATATCTCCCCTTTAGAAATATTCATCCTCGAATGATGGCTGCTTGAGAGGGGAGAAAAGATAAAATGACACATATATAGCATGAATGACTGATAATGATTTCATGGCTGACATGACTAAAAACTGAGCATATCATATTGTACATGCATATCTGATGCATGGGTAGCTGATTTATGAATGTAAGACAGAGTGTTTCTATAAACTGAGTTTCTTAAACTGAGAATGAATATCTGATGCTTAACTAATAATTTGAATCCATGCATACCTGATGCATAATTATATGACTGACATGATATGTGAATGCATGACTGAAAGTACTGGTAAGCTGACCACACATATCTAATATGTGAATACATGACTAAACTGACTCACAAACATGGAACTGAACATGCAATGGTAAAGTCACTAAGATTGAACTGAAACATGACAACATGACTGATTCTGCTATGTGACATATGGACTGAACATTATGAACTAAACTGAACCTCTGAATAATTGACTTATAGCTGAGGTCTAACTTGAAGGTCAACTTATGAGTACCCTCTATTGTAGACTGAATTAGTTATGCAAGGAAAAATTAAAGGATCTAAGGCATGAGAGCAATAAGAGAAAATGGGGTATCTCCCCTTTGGGATGCTATGTCCCTCTAAGAACGCTTACCTTATGGAGATACTGGGTGATGCACAGGGCATCTATGAACTAGATTATAACTAAAACTTCGGGAGTCTGAAACTTATGCATGATGCATGAGATGAACTGAACCTGCAACTACTAGGAGGTTTTACCTTGAAATAGTTACTTTCTCTGAGATTTTGGATAGCATAAATAGATGCAAGGATGAGAAAACAAGCTATAAAAATCTGACTGCTCGATTGCTAAACTGACTTTCTAGCTTTACTAGCTAATTCATACTGAAACATATGCTCGAATAAGAGAAAGATATCTAACAATGCATACTATGAACATGAAAGACTGGTAACGTACCTGAATCTAAGTCAGGGAAACTTTCTAGATTAGGATGGGTTTATTCCGACACTGACCACTATTTGTACCTTGCTGACACAACTCCTTAAACCTCTGTGCTAGAAATCTGTACTCTCATATCCTATGGCCTGTCTTACCACACCTAAAGCATAAATCTCTTTCTACTCTACATTAACCTAGATGATTCTTACCATACTCTTCGCAATGCGGATAAGTAAGACCCCTATTATTACTACCCTGGGCCTCAGAGCCTGGCACTCTATCTTAACGGTAATTTCTAAACTTAGGTGCTGATGCAATAGCTGAGGATATAGATAGGAATGAAAATTTCTGACTATGCTGAGAACGGTTACCACCCTGTGACTTAGGATGAGCAAAGCTAAAACTACCTGACCTTGCTCTCTTACTCTATCTCTCTCTCATCCTAATCTTCTGCTTCTCTTTCTGTTGAGCATATGTATTAAGTCTGGCTAAAGTTATATCACTATTCAATATGGTAGATCTGCACTAATTTACCATACTATCATTCACCCCTGACACGAGCTTACTCATCTTAGCTCTACCATCTGTAACCACATGAGGGGCATATCTGGCTAATTGAGTAAACTTGAGAGAATACTCTTTTACCATCATCTAACCTTCCTGAGGTTAATGAACTCTAGTACCTTAGCTTCTCTAAGCTCTAGCGGACTAGTTTTACTAAGTATGAGTGATATCCTGTAATTGTTATGTGGCTAACTCAACACTTTAAATAATAGTAACCCCCATAACATCTATCACCTTCTGAACCTGATCTAGGAATTTTAACGGGTCCTCATCTTACTTAGACCCTGTGAAGGAAGGAGGATTCATTGGGGTGAAGTCCCAAAGTCTAGCTGCAGCTGAATTGCCCACTAGGTTGGCCAGAACGATAGCTGGTCATTTATTTTGGGTAGCAACTGACTGGGAAAGAGTGGTGAATATGGCCCTAAACTCCGCATGAGAAACATGATCGCCCAAAGGGTCTTTGGGCTGAGGGGCTAACTGATTCCCATTTTTTCTTTTAGGAGGCATGTCTGTAGAAGAAAGGGAGAAATAAATTAGTCTGAGATTGTGCTCACTGGCATGAGATAAATCTTGAAAGAAGGAAAACTATTCCTAAAACATCTCATAGCCTCTTGCACAGAAGTGTGGTGCACAACACACGAATGTACAAGACTCTACTAGATGCAGCTTTCAGACTTTGTAGGACTCTATTGAACCTTAGGCTCTGATACAAAGTTTGTAACACCTCAATTTTCTTAATCAAAATACTACACGGTGCTCATGATCTTGAAGGATGACAAGCTAACCCATGACTGATATCTATACCTGTACACTGTATAATATAACATGAAAATGCAGAACATGTACTGAATGGCCATAAGGTTCAAATCTGAATAAACATCTAATAAGACAATGTCTAAAAATGGTATAACAATACCAAAACAAATCTGAAATAACTGTCTGACACGCTATAGTTTGGAAAGTCTCTAAAATATCTGAATAAGGAGTTGATGGGATATATCCCCAACTAACTCCATCTAGCAACTGAACTAAAATAGCAAATGAAGAAATAATCATATCGTCCTCGAATGAAAAAAGACTCACTGTAAACTCTGAACACTGGAATGCTACTACTGATCTGGAGCTCGTGCCTCTGAACCCATGGGGTAACATAAGAGAAAGCACTATAGCACAAATGCGTCAGTACGTCTAAATTTACTGAGTATACGAGTGAGGTAGGCTAAATGCTAAGGGTTATATGCATGATCAATGTTGACTAATATGAATGTAAGAATACATACATGCATACATAACTGTAACTAAACTCGTGGAGATACTGACTACTGAGTCTAACTACTGACAATATGAGTGTACTGATACTGAGATACTGAATAGATGAATGACTATTTTTGATAGTTCAAATTATAAAGAACTGGTCTGGTTAACTGTGTTTGATAGTCCTGAAGCTGAATGCTGATATCATGAATTTTGATAATTGATATAACTGATACATGATTTCAGAAAACTAATATAACTGTAAAGATCGGCCTAACCAATGTAACTGATACTAAGTGACTATATCTGATAGTCTAAGTTCTGATGGAACTATTTGAGTTCAGTTTTATATGGAGTAACTGAATTTAAGATTAGTCCTATCTAGCGGGTGTTCATGAGTATACTGATAATAAGGATGATTTGACTTAGTCTAAGATTAGTCCTATCTAACGGGTTATCTTTAAGTCTAATGACTCTGATACTAATTAATCATAGTTGAGATTAGTCCTAGCTAATGGGTGATCTTGAAGTCTATTTACAATGATAAGCATTGACTATATCTAATAGTACTGAATTTGTACTACTAAGTTGAGTTGACTGTGTCTGACAGTACTAAATCTATAACTAAAACTGTAGGATGTCTTCGTCTAACCGACATGCCCCAAGCTAAGCTCACTGGGGTCCAATCTTTGCCCTGACTGGAAGGGTGTCAGTACCGCGCTACCAGTAAAGACATCTACTGTGGAGTCAGTCCTAATCTAGCGGGTGACTTTTGGGATCAGTCCTATAGATATAAATATGCTAACGGGTGACTCCTGAGTATGTCAGTCTTATCTACTGGGTGACATCTCGTACCTACACTGGAAAAGTAGTTATGGAACTTAGGGATTGCTTCTAGGGATCTCAGTCCTATTCTAGCGGGTGATCCCCCATCCCTAGTTTTGCTCGGTGGTGAATCCTACTCCCATCTGAAAGACACTGAACTGAATAACTGAGCTGAACTAAATAACTTAACTGAACTGATAATAGTGGTATTTTTTATCGGAGCTAAAACTGAGTTTACTGGATTTTGATGATGGATAGAATATAATGAGTTCTGAGGACTGATTAAAAGTACTGAAGTTACTAAGATTTATTGCGATTACTTAGGTTACTGAGCACTGAGATTACTAAGAATACTAAACTACTGAGATTATTGAGTGTTCCTGAGTCACATGACTGACTGATTTCTATAGATCATGGCTTCACTGAAAGTATCGTGAAAACATGACATAGCTCTAGGCACACAACTATATTGTTCGGGTACAAGTACCCCCAGGACTCGACGGAAGGAAACTGACACATATGACTAACTTGATCATTAGATTGGAGTCGATAATTCACATTACCATAAACAGAGGATATTATACATCATGTAGTTCCTTAACATATTAAGCATGGTAGGGAGTGCTTAGCTAACATGGACTTGTCATTTAGATATCATGGAATCATGTAAATATGAATTTCTAGCATCCTAGGAATTTTATCAAACACCTTGCATGCATTCTTTAAGGCATAGGTGGATTTCATTCTTGCATCATATCAAACTACCCAAAGTTCATGTTTTTCAACTAAAAACCACATATATTCCATGAAAAAACCTTTAGATATCATCTTGAAACTTAAACAACAATCATCAACAAGTGCATGCTTATATCACCACAAAAAGTTTACAAAATAACATTTAAAAGCATGATTCTTGAGCTCTATGAACGAATTGAATCCATAGTTGAACACTACGCATACCTTAAAGCTGGATCTTGAAAGAGATGTAATGTTTCTGAAGGTTCTTGAAGAAATCCTTAGGCTTGCCCTTGATTTTTCTTGACTAAGGTTTAACCCCTTTGGGAAATAATGTTCTTTTTCCTGAGGAGATGATCTTAAGAGGAAACCCTAATATTGTGGTTGAAAGTGTAAGAGAGGGATTTTAAGAAGCTTAACCGAAGATAAATGGGAAAAATTACGCCTCTTTAGGGTTATAAGTCATGGGAAGTGAAGGTAAAAGACCAAAATACCCTTATGAAATAAATTCCCAGTTGCTGAAAATAATAGCTGACGACATTTATGACAAGGCGTCAAAAATGTGGTAAGCTACCACGAATGTCGTCACTTAGGAGCTGATTTCTGCCTAAGGCTGAAGAACTTCATGGTAAGGCATCACAAATATGGTAAGATACCATGAATGTCGTCACTTAGGAGATGGTTTCTTCCTAAGTCTAATGACCTTTATGGTATGGTGTCACTAATGCGGTAAGCTACCACGAATGTCGTCACTTAGGAGCTCATTTCTTCCTAAGGCTGATGACCTTCGTTGTAGGGAATCACAAATATGGTAAGCTACCACAAATGTCATCACATAGGTTCTGGATTCTACCTAAGGCTGACGACCTTTGTGGTAGGGCGTCGGAAATGTGGTAAGCTACCATGAATGTCATCACACAATTTCCAGCCTGACATGCTTGAGTAAAATAGGAATAACTCTTTGCTCTGATATCGAATTTTGGCAAAATTTGTATCGTTAGAATTATAATTATATTATATATCTATTTATATGTCATGAACTCAAAAAATTCCAAGTATAATAAGATATATTCTCATTTGAAGTTGACTATACCAATATCTTTCTCAAGAATTCAATCGGTAAGGAATGTTTTCATTCGTCTGATAGCTGGGAGTTATTTGAAGCCTTAATATACATCTAACATACTCATAAAACTATAAAATAACCATGATGTACTATGCATGTGCTTGGGACATGGCCCTAATATTGGTTTTGATTTTTCAGGGTATTATAATGGATTACAGAAAACTCAACTCGTGGACACTGAAGGATCACTTCCCCTTGCCTTTCATAGATCAGATGCTTGATTGGATTGCGGGAATAGGTTGGTATTGATTCTTAGATGGGTATTCTGGTTACAACTAGATTTTTATTTATCCTAAAGATAAGGAGAAAATGACATTCATGTGCCCATATGGCATATTTTATTTCAAGAGGATGCCTTTCGGGTTTTGTAATGCACCTGCTATTTTTCAGCTGTGCATGATGTCGATATTCTCTGATATGGTTGAAGAAACATTAGAGCTATTTATGAATGAAGTTTTGGTTGTCTATGATTCTTTTGAGCTCTGCTTGCTGAATTTGAGTAGGGCCTTACAGCGGTGTGAGGAGTTCAATTTTATGCTCAATTGAGAGAAATTCCACTACATGGTAAAAGAGGGTATTGTTCTCAGACACTATATTTTAGCAAAGGGGATTAAAGTTGATTGAGCTAAATTTGGGGTTATAAAGAAGCTTCCACCTCATATTCAGTGAAGGGAAGTAAAGCTTCCTTGGTCATGCTGGCTTCTATATGAGGTTTATAAATGACTTCTCAAAGATTAAAAATCCCCTTTTTAAACTTTCGGAGAATTTGGTGATAATTGCTAGAAGGCATTTAAATGCCTTACAGAAAAACTGGTTGATGCTCCTATTATTGTTGCACCGGATTGGTCAAAACTGTTTGAGATCATGTATGATACAAACGGTGTTGCCCTTAGAGCTGTGCTGGGAAAAAAGAAAGACAAATTGTTTAATCCAATTTATTATGCCTGTAATGCGCTGAATGGAGCTCAAAAGAACTACACCATCACAGTGTAGAAACTTCTTGTAGTAGTCTATGCTTTTGAGAAGTTTCAGGCTTATTTTCTAGGAACCAAGGTAGTGGTCCACACTGACCACGTAGACTTAAGATATTTGATGGTGTAAAAGGATGAATAACCAAGGTTGATTAGATGGGTGTTGCTACTTCAGGAATTTGACTTTGAAATCAAATATAGAAAGGTTTGCAAAAACCAAGTTCCGGATCATCTGTCCAGGCTGGAAAGTGAACAAAAAGTTAGACATAAATTTGAGATCAATGATGCATTTCCAGATGAGGAAATCTTGGCTTCTGTTATGGAAAAAATACCTTAGTATGCTAATTTCGCAAATTATGTGGTGTGCGAGGTGCTACCCAATAATCTTTCCTTTCATCAAAGGAAAAAGTTTCTCCATAATGTGACCCATTACTTCTGGGATAAGGTGTATATTTTTTCGTGATGTGCAGATGGTATTATTAGATGGTGCATCCCAGAAGTAGATATGTTGAGTATATTAGAAGCGATCCATGCTTCCTTAGTTGGAGGTCACCATGCAGGTGATTGGACTACAAGGAAAGTTCTTCAAAGAGGCTATAATTGGCCCTCATTTTTTCAAGGATACCAATGATTTTGTGAGGAGGTTTGACCAATATGAAAGACAATGGTCCATTTCACAGCACCATGAGATGCTAATGTCTAAAATACTGGAGGTAAAATTATTTGATGTCTGGGGTATTGATTTCATGGGGCCCTTTGTGATCATATTTGGGATGAAGTACATATTACTGGTCGTTGACTACGTGTCAAAATGGGTTGAGGCAGTGGCTCTGGCAGATAATGAAGGAAAGCGAGTTGTTGCATTCTTAAAGAGAAATATCTTCTCTCGCTTTGGGATACCACATACCATAATAAGAGATGGAGGATCATACTTTTCCAACAAGGTATTCTGAGCCACCTTGGAAAAATATGGAGTCAAACAACATAAGACGGCTACCCCATACCACCCACAGACCAGTGGGCCGGTTGAGATCTCTAATCAGTAAATTAAAGCTATCCTTGCCAAGACATAAATGCTAGTTGGAAAAATTGGTCTAGGAAGCTGGATGATTCCTTATGGGAATATCTTATGGCTTTCAAGACACCAATTGGCATGTTACCATAGCAGTTGCTTTATGGCAAGGCAAGTCATTTGCTTATTGAACTGGAGCATAAAGCACTATGGGCACTGAAGCGGCTTAATCTAAATTGGAATAAGGCAGCGAATATGAGGCTGGGGCAACTGAATGAGACAAATGAGTTCTGTCTTGGAGCTTATGAAAGAGCTAACTTATACAAAGAAAGAATGAAGAAATACCATGACTGTAGAATTAAAACGTGATATTTTCAGAAAGGTGACTTAGTTCTCCTCTTCAACTACCGACTCAAGATTTTTCCAGGTAAGCTCAAATCCAATTGGTCTGGCCCATTTAGAGTTCACCAACTCTACTCGCTTGGAGTTTAGGTAAATAGACAGAATGAGTTTCACAGGTCACCTATTTTGAGTTATGGACACACAAGGCCAAAACATGTGTGCCGGGCTCATCTAGAGTAGAGAAACTCAAAAATGAAGACAGAAGTATCATCAAGGTCAACGGGTAATGAGTCAAACTGTACATAAGTCTAATGGACTCGATAAGAAGTACTGATACTATCTATATTGATGAAGTCTAATTAATCGAGATAACTGAGTCGTGCCACGATGATAAATTAGGCGCTAGTGCGAGGCAACCCACGGTGTATTGTTATAAAGCATTAGTTTAAGTTATTTGTTGTTTCGTTGAAGTTGAAAGGTTTTTGTAAGTGTGCGGGTCTGATAGTACAGGAAAATAGAAGCTGAGAAAGCTTGGGGTTGACCAACGGGTTACCCTATGGACCGTCATTGTAGCATTTACAGCAAAGTCCAAAACAAGGTTACTGCGAGAGTAGCGACGGTTTGACAAATGGACCGTCCATACTTGACGGGTTGTCAACTCAACCACCACTAGTATATCTCCAGGTATATTCACTGGAAAGGGATGATGGTTTGACCAATGGAATGTCACACACGCTATGAACCGTCTCTTTAACCTTTGTATAAACCCTATTTCAGCTGGTCAGGTCGAATTAGTTTAAATTGTCAGATTTTTCATTCTTATCCAACCCAAATGGTTTTAAATTGATAATTTAAGGCGGTTGAATAAAATCCCAAATGTTCAAGTATCTGAGGGTATTTAGTGTTCTCTCATTCAAAGAATCTGAGACTTTTCATTACCTCCTTAAACTTCTCATGTTCCCTTCCCCCATCTATTTAAACTTAATCTCCTCTTTAGTCTTTCAAACATAAGCAACAAGAACTCTTCTCAGAAGCAAAAGTGTGAACTTGTGTCAAGTGTTTAGAGTGCAAGTGAGGATATTGTTCAAGTATTGCAATACTCAGGTATGATCATTTTATTGTCTACATTTTATTTATCTCTAAGAAAAAAAGAAACTATGTGAAGTTTATGAATATTGAAATACTTCTTTTGATTTTTATTTGGTTCTGTGAGTGGCCTGAGTTAAGCTGACACTTAGCGAACAATATCCTGGGTGAAGTCTGAGTAGCCCATGGACCAAAGATGGAAAAATATGGTGATATACTATCTATAAAAATGCCATAAAAATCATCGTTAATGGAAGTGTATTTAGAGAGTTTGATAAAATACTGAAATGAGGCGTAAAAGTGAAAATAGCAGGCGACGGTCAGAGCGACAGACCGTCAAATACCCGATAACCCATCGGCTAAACCATCACCACTTTTTAAGAATCAATATTACTGGAATGAACCCAACAGTTTATGATGACGGCCCATCGTAGGCCCGATAGACAACCTCCCTAGTCGTTGCTAGTCAATGATTTTTCCTATCTTCTATTTTATGGCTGTGAACTGATAAAAATTTCTCTTACAGGTATCATGGAAAACCAATTACCACCCAAAAGAGGTAGAGGTAGAGGCCAAGCGGCCAAATAAGGCTATCATAAGATTTGGACGCACCGGCACACAATACCCAGTGAGATCGCCAAGTAATTTCTTTATCCTTCCAGTCTGAAGAGGAGGGTGAAAGCAGCAGCAGTAGCATCAGCTCAAGCTCAATTCCAGTTGAGGAAGGTGTTAAAGTATCTAACCCTATCCAAGAGGAGAGTCCATAATAAGAGCACCCAAATTTGGTTCAACTCAAGAATCCACAAGTGCGGGAAGCTATAAAATGGTAGGTTGGGGATGCTCGAGAGCATTTTTACAAGGGGTTGGCACCAATAGATAGGGTAGCCATAAAGAGGTCTATTTTTGAAGAACATCAGATTGTGACAATAAACTTGCACGAGTACCCAAAACTTGAACGCCGATTCAATGAATATGAGTTGGCATGGATGAGCAGACCACTTAAATCCTATCAACCAAACATGATATGCAAGTTTTTCACCAATTACTTGGCATTGCTGGAGAAGAATTGTCCCCCAGAAAAGTCGGCTGCTGACATTAACAAGCTGGACACAGTTCATGTTCATGGAGTTGACATAGACATCTCAGAGTGTACACTGAACAGATTCTTGTTTAAGGCTGAATATCAGACACCAGGTGTAATACTGGACTTGGAGCATCAATTGTTTATGCAGACACAATAAAATTCATGGTTATCCAGAATATTAACAGAGGGATGAGAGCCTTCATGGATACACACCCCTCGCGTAAAGATATCTAAGTTATCCCTAAGCTTCAGGGACATGTTCTGGTGGGAAATTATGAGGCTGAGGTTGATGTCAACAGGCGGTGATGACCACCTAGAACTCACTAGATCTGTGATTGTTTCTCCTTTGATTGAGGGGTTGAAAATGGATTTTGGCCACATCATTTTTGACGAGTTGTTCTACCGTGCATACAAGACTCAAACTGCACTGCCATTTCAATGCCTTATCACAGAATTATGCAAGCAGGTGAAAGGTACCTTTGATTAGCGGAATAGATAATGAGATCCAGGCAGTACACAAGCAGAATATTGAAAAGGGTAGAGATGACTCAAAGTTCAACATGCGAGTCAATAGCCCCCAGCCCATCAGAATCAATAGATGCTAATTTCTGAGTCATCAAAAGTCCCTTAAGTATGCCAGTACCTCATGCTACGTACGTGCCTTCAACCATATCTGTAGGTTTAACTTTTATGCATATGGGTACAACCACAGATTCTATGTCAGCTCCACCCTAATATTTTGAGTATAGATTGAACCAAGAGAATTTCTCAAAGACAGTCTGAGCACAGAAGAGGTTTGAAAAGCAATTGGCTATATGGGGGTAGATTTCAAACCCTTCATTAAAAGAATTATGCAAGAAGTAGCGAGGCCTCTCAGGAATATGCAACTAAGAATGGACAACATGAAGGAGTGAATCAACAAGAAGCTAGATGCTATGTCCGTTCTGGATTTTTCAAAATTGATTGAGAAAGTTAGACAAATCCAGGTTGATGTAGAAAAGATAAATCAACAACCACAATAGCCTATATTTGATCCATTCTAGATTGAAAGTAATGAAGACGAAGGTTTTGTTGACTTAATGGGGAGACCAATCAAGGATAAGGGTAACAAATCAGTTGACACAGATGAAAAGGCTAAGAAAGTTCCAAGAAAACCCGCCTAAATAAAGAGGTTTGAAGCCATGACACTGGAGGAACAAAAACAACATAATATGAAGAAAACAAAAAATAAATCAAGTAGAGATGAGGAAAAAAAAGGAAAAGGGCAGAGGATGAAACAACTAGAGTATCTACCAGTTCAGCCCCAGCAAGGAGGCAACCTATAGATCTAGCTAGAGATGTGGTACCTCCAATTCTATAGGGACAGATTGTGAGCACTCCTACTACCATGGGGGTCAAAATTTCACCTGGTGAGGACACTAGAGCCTCACCACACTTCACAGATGGCTCAAATAAATAAGAGGCACTACAAGTATTTCCCATTCTTTTTACTTAAAGTATATGCATTGAGGACAAAGCATTATTTTCTGTAGGAGTGGGATGTGCTTGTACCATGGGGTTTATGTTGCCGATATTCTTTTTTTCCCCTATGTGATCTAGGAGAATCGACATGTCTAGGTTATTATTAAGTTGTTGCATTTTCATTTCTTGTCTCAGATTAACTGTAGGTTTGAAATTTCTCTTTTCTAAGTCATATTCTATTGGTAATGTTATTCCATCAAATTAAAGTGATGTTTATGTTATCATCAGTTTGTATATATAAATGATAAGTGACTGTGAAAAAGTGTTTGTGTATATTTATTATATAATTAATTCTCCTTTTCCTGTTGGTAAAAGTGTTGTGTGACCATCTGTGACACTGAAACTAGCATACGAATGTAAGTGATTATAGCCATATGTTACGAATCCCAAGAGTTAGTAGAATAGGCATTAAATTAGTGCTTATGTGTGTGAGTGTTTGTATAATTCTTACATAGATGCTACACCCAAAAGCGGCCCAGTTCATTTGTTATTGTGTTGTCTTTAAAACAATAAGACAAGATAGTAGGCCTCCTTGTTTGTTAGTCCGTTTACCCAAAATTATGACCCACCAAAAATGTTTTGTTTTCGTTGCAACCTTGTTCAGCCTTGTTAATGTTTGTTCTACCTAAATAATTAGTGATTCAATCTCTAAAAGGTGTTAGTACTTAGCTTTGGACCTGGTCCAATTTTGGACATTATACACTTTAACATAGGCAAATTTCCTAAGTTGAGGGTGGCTACTATTGGATTGTTGGCAGCCTGGAAGGTTGAGTTGAAATTGATTTGAGAGGTAGAATTTGGCCCTAGTCTAGTTAGAAGTCTAAATAGATATTGTGCACCTCAACTTTCTGCATCAGTATAAGTTGAGGGTGGCTGATGTTGTTGTTAAAAATAAATTTGGGATATGACAAGGGCGCGGATGGATAATATTAATTGCGAATGTGTGAAAGGAAATTTAATTCTGGTGAATCGCTATCGAAAAGGGTAAGGAGCGTAAAGTTTTGTACTTTAAGCCACGTATCCAAAAAAATAACGTTCACTGAGCCTAAAACCTCATTACAACCCTTAGCAAGTCCTACATGATCTTGGTGAGTCAATTATTAGAGAACATTAGTGAGAGTATTAGTTTTTTCCATATTGATTATATATAATGAGAGGTGGACTTTATTGGCTGTAAGGGCATGACAGTTATCTGTAGACTACTGATTCGTTTGGGGTATGTATATGTGGCTATAAATATGTTGAGTAGTAGTTGATGCCAGTTATACATCTTTATGTGTTAGAGCACTTAGCTCAATAGGCAGTTAAATGATTGTATAGTTGTGTTGATATGACTATGAGTGCTCGTCATGATGTTGTTCATATATGTAACTTGGTGTTGAGCTGCTTGAGGACAAGCAATTGCTTTAAGTTGATGGTGTTGATGTTCTGGCTTTTGACGAAATATTTTAGGCCCTTTTCTTAGCATAATTGTGTGTTTTCAACCAACTATTGTTGTATTTACAATTGTATTTTAGTGTTTTCAGGTTAAGAACTAAGTGTGAAGAATAATTTGGACAAACTGAGCAAAACAAAGGAAAAATGATCAGCAACGGCTCCAGGTGACATACTGTCAACTCTGCGATGAACCGTCGGCTTAAACCGTTGCCAAGAAATATAATAAGGAAACACTGAGAGTCATACGATGGTACAGGTGATGGAACATCGATTATGCAATGAAACATCGCCAAAAATTAGAATAAGGAAACACTGGGAGTTATGTGATGGTACAGGTGATGGACAGTCAACCCTATGATGAACCGTCGCCCTACGCGTTGACTAGAATAAAAAAATGGAATCACTGGAGATCCATCGACGGTCTAGGCGATGCGCCATCGGCCCTGCAATGAACTATCGCTTGAACCGTCAACCATGAAGTAGAAAATTTGAGTTTGAGTTTTAAAACCCTAGTTCTAGAAAAATATTAATACCAATTATTAGGGTTTATTCCGTATCTTTGGTCATTAGTTTAATACTTTCTCCTCTATTTGAGAATTTTGTAACACTTTTCATTGAGATTGGAATCTAGGGATTGACATCTGATTATTAGTTTTTATATTTTCCAATGCAGATTGAGAAGAACAATATATTGTGACTTTTGTAAGTACTCTCTTGAAGCTATTTATGAACATTAATAAATCTTTGATTCTTATATGGAGATGAGTAGCTAAACTCCCATAACTAGGGTTATGGGAGCCTTGATGTAAAGAATTGTTTGGGGTTGTGAAGCTGATTGATTTCTAACATCTATCAAAATTGTAATGAATCTTTCTTCATTATAATGACATCTCTTGGTTGCAAACTTTTGAAGTGATCCTTTGAACACCACTTGTCTGACAAGAAAATGGATGCTGGGAAAAAAAGTGTTTCACATGAAATCCATAGGTTTACCCTTTGGGTTAATGAGTTGATGCCTTTAAAAGATTAGTCCTCATGAGAGTGTTATTGAATAATGCATAAATCCTTTAAGTTTGAGAGAACTAAAAGGTGAAACACCCAATAGGTTGAGAAACTCGTGGGTAATTCTTAGAATTCAATAAATCTTGTAATTGAATACATAAGTTAGAATTCGAGCACAAATTTATAACCGTAACTATTTGACCATCTTGGTGAGCATAACTCTGGTTAATTCATTCTCACTGAAATTACATCTACATTAACTATCTTAGCTGGAAATTTGTGTGATACAAATACGAAAGAATATTGTTAACATACCAAACCCCTTTTTACTCAGGAACCTTAGATCAGCAACATCATAACAGTCACCATACTTAGTGAACATAGTATTCCCTATGGGACTCAACACCTAACCCAGTTGGGTTCTATATTTGACAATGACCGCTTACTCTCTCGTAAGAGAGGAAGAAATTTGGGGGTATCACAAACACATATACATAAATATAGAAAGAAACCACTTAAAATCTTATTCTCAACTTCAACCTTTGAAATCTAAAATAAACTCTTTAAATGAAAGATACGTAGCCTGACAAGCCTCTACTACTAATTAAAAGAGCCACTGGGATAGATCCCAGCTGACCCGAATATAAACTGAAATCAACTAACAAAAGTAACTTTTGTATAAGATTAAGAGTCTGATAAACTGTGCCATCAAACTATGAGGACTCACCATATGTCGGGATGCAGGAAGTGGTGCCCGTGATTAATCATGTTGCTGGAAACAAGAACCACAACCTACATTATAAGACAATGTAGCACATAGACATACATGTATGGGTTAGTACTTTGGAATGTACTGAGTATATGGGGGTGAATGCATAAGGAAACAAGAACTTAATATATTCTAAAATCATGCATGATAAGCGTAAATGACTCACCTTGGACATGAAATAAATTGAAAACTGTAAGATGATAAAACAAGAATAATAAAGCATACTAAATAAGCTTAATGAGATATTATGCTTAGTTTCTAAAATCTTTGCTTTTAGTCTTTCTTGTGGGAGATTCTTCTAACCGAAATAAACCATGTAAACTATCATGGAGTCCAACGTCATATCCATATTGGGGAGGGCTGTTATACCCATGCCATTGGACTAGAACCATAACTTAAGTGATTACTATACTTCATCCATATTGAGAATGTAGACACTCATGGATGACGTCTCTTAAACCTACAGTGGCTCGTAGTTTCTACGAATTTAGGATACGTTCATCCACATTCCCTTATCGATACTAAATGCTACTCCCCAAAAAAATATATATAGGCTCATACTTTAGAAATCCACCCTAAAATAGCTTTAGGGTTTATAGACTGAAAACCAATCATGCTCCTCTTTACTTACATCATAATCAAAAGGAATACTTATGGATTTCATGTCTTGTCATGTATCAAAAGATCAAGCTAAACTTTAATCTTGCTGAAATGTGTGTAACTGAAGCTTAAAACTTTGCTTTATTGTAAACTCAGTGCATATGCTTAAGTCTTAGAAATTCATACTTTCTTACATAGAACTTAAGACAAAGAATCATAAATAATACTTACATTGCAAATCTTTCATCGAATTTTAAATACACTAATGAAATTCATATCATAATAGCAATCTTGCAAGTCAAAACATGAATAGATGACAACTCTTATGCACTTAAATCCTTAAATCATATGATAATGTTATGCTTCAAAATATGAGAACTGGTATGAACCCTAAATATAACATATAAATTCACTTTAAAGATCAAGATTTTTGGTCACAAGGATGAATGAATATCCTTGTTCAAAATCCCACAGACCTGGATTTACATGACTTATGATGAGGACCTAAACTTAGAGACTTGAGAGATGTCTTTCTAGAAGAAAACCCAAGTCTTGTTGTTCTTGAAGATGGATGGAGAAAAAGTTTTGTTAATCTATTGAAAGTAGGGGAAAATAATGCCTATTATTAGGTTATAAGTTGTGGGTTAGATATTCTAAGAGGGAAAAGACTAAAAGGTCCCTCATCTGAGCTTATAGAAACTTCACCACTAATCATAATAAGTCAATTCATGACTCATAGCATCTGTTTACAAGTTGACCTAGTGACTAATAACCTTGGCAGAAACAAAGAAAGTATGCCCTGGTTTGGATACGAGTCATACCCTACAACTCGTAAGATGTCACTATGACTATACCTAATATTCCACTTCAAACTTGATCTCTCTGCTTCATACATCTGCATACTATTTATAATGGCTCTGATCAGTCTTTAATCTTTCACGAATCAAATAAACTTTTTCCATAGCTTCAAAAATAAAGTTTTTCCCAATAAACACCGCTTTATGAACCTCAAACTATCCTATGGGTGATACGCACCTACGCCTATACAATGCTTTAAATGGAGCCATCTGGATGCTGACATGGTAACTATTATTATAAGAAAACTCTATCAAAGGTAGATGATCATCCCAACTATCTTTAAATTCGAAAAAACAAGCTCTCATTATGTCTTCCAAAGTCTGAATTATGCATTCAGCCTAATCATCGGTCTGCGGATGAAAAGAAGTACTAAGCTTAACCTTCGTACCAAGTCATTTCTGAAATGATTGCCAAAAAAGAGAAGTGAATTGCATGCCTTTGTTTGAAATGATGGACAAGGGTATCCCCTAAAACCTTACTAACTCAAGAAGGTATATTTTTGCATAATTTTCCACCGTATCTAAAGTCCGAACAAGTAGGAAATGAGCTGATTTAGTCATTCAATCAAGTATAACCCAAATTAAATTATGTTGATGTCTTGTATGAGGAAAGCCTTTGATGAAATTTGTATTCAATACTTCCTAATTCCAAGTAGGGATGCTGATCTTTTGAAGCGTACCACCCGATCTCTAGTGTTCGAGCTTAACTTGCAGGCAATTGGCAGACCTAGCTACAAACTTGACTAAGTCCCTTTTAATACCATTCCACCAATAAAATTCTCACAAATTACAATACATCTTAGTAGCACTAGGATAAATAGATACTTCAAAACATGATCCTTGTCTAGTATCCATTCCCTCAATCTATCTACAATGGGAACATAAAGACTACCTTAGTAGAAAGTACACAATCTCCCCTTTAGGAGATAACCTCAACCTTTTACTGCTGGACTACTTCTAATACTTGGCTAAGTATGGTATCATTACATTACTTCTCCTTTATTTCCACCACTAGAGATGATTAAGAAACCTTTTGAACCATTACAACCCTATCATCCTTGTTGAGTAAGCATACTCCCAAATGGGACAACCTATGCACTTCTTTGGCCAAATCCCATTCTTCCTCTATCACGTGAGACACACTAACCATAGATAGCCTACTCAGTGCATCTAGCACCATATTAGCCTTACTCAAATAATAAAGCACATCCATATCATAATCTTTCAATAACTCCAACCACCTTCTTTCACAAAGAGTTATCTCACTTTGAAAAATACTTACTAAAGATTTTTGTGGTCAGTGAAAACATCAACATGCACACCAAAAAGGTAGTGCCTCCATATATTCAGAGCAAACACCATAGAAGCTAATGCTAAATCATGAGTTGCATAGTTTTTTTTGTGATCCTTCAGTTACCTAGAGGCCAAAGCTATTACTCTCCCTTTTTGAATCAACACACAACCTAATCAGACCCTAGAAACATTAAAATACACCACGAATCCATCTAAAACCTCTAGAAGGGATACCATTAGTTTCAAAGTCATTCTTTACTTCAATTCTTGGAAACCGTTATCATATTTTCAACCATATAAACTTCACCTTCTTTTGTATCAGCTTAGTCAATGGCGTGGCTATGAAGAAAAATCCATCAAAAAATATTTTATAATACCGAGCCAAACCCAAAAAACTCCAGATGTCGGATAAGTGATGGTTCTAGGCCAGTGCTTTACTACATTAGTCATATAAGGATCCATATGAATCCTAGCCCATGAAATGGTGTGCCATAAGATGGTAATAGACTCTAACAAAAATTCTTACTTACTAAACTTTGCATATAACTAACGATCCTTAAGGGTTTGTAGCACTATCCTCAAATAATCCGCATGGTCCTTCTCACTTTAAGAATATACCAGTATGTCATGTATGAAAACAATGATGAATATATCCTTGTATTGCTTAAAGACCCTGTTCATCAAGTCCATAAAGGTTGCAGGAGCATTTGTTAGTGCAAATGACATAACCCCAAACTAAAAATGACTGTACCTTATTTGGAAAGATGTTTTTAGAATGTTGTGCTCCCTGACTTTCAACTAGTGCTACCCAGACCTAAGGTGAATCTAGAAAAACCATCGGGCACTTTGAAGCTGATCAAATAGATTGTTGATTCTAGGAATGGGGAACTTATTCTTGATGGTAACCTTGTTTTGTTATCTATAGTCTATGGACATTCTGAGAGTGCCATTCTTATTATGCCTGAATAGAATTAGAGCACCCCATAGGGAAACACTAGCTTTGATGAAACCCTTATCGCAGAGATCTCTAAGCTTCTCCTATAACTCTTTATGTTTGGCTGGAGCCACACAATATAGAGGGATAGAGATGGGCTAAGTATTAGGAAGAATATTAATACATAACTCAATTTCTTTGTCTAGAGGTACCCTTGGCAGATCTTTGGGAAAAACCTCCGTAAACTCATTGACTACCCAGACTGATTAAACTATTGAGGCCTCAAACTTAATATCTTTGACTCAAACTAAATGGTAAATACACCCTTTTGAAATTAATTTCCTGGCCTTAAGATGTAATGCCCTAATTTTTTGAACTAGAATATTACACGGTGCTATGACCTTGAAGGACTACAAGCTAACCCATGACTGATATTTGTACCTGTACAATGCATAATATATGAATATAAATGCGAAAACATGAAATAAAGGCTATAAGGTTCAATACGGAACATAATCTGAGTAAAAAAAATGTCTGAATAAAGTTGTATCACAATACCAAAATAAAACTGAAATACTGAAGTACGAACCTAGTCTGTAATCTAGTTTGCGTCTAGTCTAAAAGCCTCTACTATCTGAACAATCTGAATAAGGAGCTGATGGGACATGTACCTAGCTAACTCCAACTAATAAACAAATCAGTGAGACAACAGGGAAATAATAATGTCCTTTAAGGATGACGACTCACGTCTAACTCTAAATATTGAAATTTGTAGTGCTACTTCTGCTTTGGAACTCATGCCTCTAAACCTATGGCATAACATAAAACACCATAGGGTACAAATAGGGTAAATGCAAAGGGTTTATATGCATGAACAATGCTAAATGATATAAATGTGTGAATACATACATGCATAAGAATCTGTAACTGAACTCGTGATGATACTGGCTACTGATTTTGAATATGTACCTCGTTCTGTGAAGAGTTAGACATTACATGAATATGTAGTAGATCAGGATTAGAAACTATATGGTTTGTAACACCAGTGTCAATAATCTAACTATTACTTACAGCTGTAATAGTTTGAGATAGAGTAGTACCAGCATTTACTATTGGTGGACTAAAGTCCTTCTTATCATTCTTTTTGTTGAGCATTATGACAATCTGATTATATTATTCTTTTGTAAAATGTTGTACAGTAGAAGACACTCTAGATTGAGAAACCTGATCACTAGTAGACTTGAAGTCTGTAGAGTATTCAGTAACATGATTAGAAGATGGAGCAACATAACCTACTTGATGTGCATACTGACCTCCTTTTTTCCTTTTTGTTTTAGGCCAGTCTATGGGATAGCCAATGACCTTAAAACACTGGTCTCTTATACGACCATTACAACTACATAACTCACACACCACTAAAGGTTTCTTTCGTATGGTACTTCTGTACTTAGAAGTGGATGATATCCCCTCTTAACGTTCTATGGACTTCAAACTAGTTGCTGAATAACCACCATTAGAACTTTCAGTTCCCAAATACACTCCCTTCCCTTTAACACCTAACGTGTGAGTGAAACAAGCTACTAACTCTAAATTTTCAGCTGTGTTCCAAATGGAAGAACCACTAGATATAATTTTTTTACTCTCATGACCTAAAATTATTGAGTACACCTTGTTAATAGAATGAACAGGTTACATCAGTAGAATTTGACTTCTACACTGAGAATATGACTCATTAAGAACCATAAGAGCAATTGCATCTAAGAGAAGGCATAAGGTCATAAAATTTATCCCAAAGTGTTCTCAATCAAGAAAAATAATTATAGAGATAAAGTTTGCTATGTAAGAGTAAAAATTTCCCTATGTAAAACAAACACTCTAGAACCATTCACTTTGTCAAATCTCTCCTCAAATCTATCCATATGCTATAGCATTAAAAGTACAGATAATGCTGCTTAAAAGGCCATTCCCTACTGCATTCATGACCCATGAAAACACCACGGGATTCACTCTTTCCCACTTCTCATGTAAGGACTCATCAAAGTGAAACTTAGGATCACGACTATCAATTATCTCAACCTTATTTTTCCCTACAAGACTAAGAATCATAAATCAACTGCACAGAGAATAATTTTAAAAAAATAGTAAGTTGAATAGAAATTAGGGAGCTACTTGGAGTGTTATTAGGATACAAATATAAAGTATGATCATATTCAATCTCAATTGTACTAAATCGTACATCCACAGTTGCAGGTGTGGCTACTGTTTGTGTAGCTTCTGTAGTAGAATTATGTGTGATCTCCATGGTTAGAGCCTCTAAAAGAAGATGAGCGAAACTTCTTTAGATTTCTCTACTGATTACGTGTGATTAATGATATTGAGCATTAATCACAACATTAATCTGCTACATGAGCTAAGAACTCTGAGAGATAGAAGAAGAATCTAGAAAGAAGCAGTTTTAATAACTAAATCTGTTAAGTACATTGACTGCTACTACAGGCTATTTATAGACTAATTTGGCTTCGTGTGAAAGATGTACAATAACAGCTGTCACCTCTAACTAGCTAACACAAACACACACTTATAGTGTGAACTAACAAGCTTCGACTCCAATCAACTTGAAAACAAACTCTCTTAGCTCAACTATTCCCTATGACCTTGTGTATCTATTTCTTCAGTTCTTTCTCTGGGATCCAAGATATTATCCATATATGGAAGTTCCTCCTAATATTCTCCAAGTTAACCATGCTCGTATCATAGTCTTTTTTCTTTATGTTACTGTCTTTTGATTTTTGTTATTAACCACTATCCATTAGATTTCCATATATTGTGCAACACCAGCCCTAAAATATAGTAGGATAAAAGCCACGACCTACATAACCTAGAGATAAAGCAAAAATAATAATAATAGAGATGTCTATTACTTGAAAGAATCACAGTTATAGCCCTTGAATTTCTTAGAATTCTTGTAAAGCTCATAGTGTCTGATGAAACTCATCGAATGAAAGCTCAGGTCATAGTATGAGGTGTTAATAGCAGGGAAATCAAACCTACAAAAGAAGCAGAATCTTTCTGAGTCACTGGAATTAATTGATGGAACAAAAGATATTTGTGATGTGCAGGACTTGCATTATAAGAATACTGATCAAGATTCTTCTCTTACAACACATTTTTCCTCTTTTTATATTTACTAATTTACAAAGTGAGATTTCACTTTAGTCAAAACTAACTGCTAAATGATATTAATGTATTCTCACAAGCATATTTATTGTATAAAACAAAAATATCTTGCAAGATAAAGACAAGGAATAACAAAAAACTACTCTCTCAATTTCAATATGTTTTTCTATTTTAGATTTGGCATAGATTTTAAGAAACTAGAGAAGACTCTGGAATCCTATTTTCTTAAGCTAAAGATTTCCTTTAATCTTATGATACTAATTATCATATGGTAAGTTGGAACTAAAGTGTAGCCAGAAAGGAGAAAGAGGCATTCTTTTGGAAACAAACTAAAAAGGTAAGTAGGACAAACAAATGAAAACAAATATTAAAATTCAAATAACATACTCAGATGGTGTAATACCCCGTGAAGTCCTAAGTACGAAATTCAGCTCATTTTCCTTTACAAGTCTCAAGACTTAGAAAATTTTTATAAGTGTTCAACACTTAGACTCATGTTAGACCTCCAAACTTTGGGGATTTACTTGACGACCTTCCTGATCTTCATTTTTGAATTTTCAAGTTGCGTTGCGATGGGGCAAGGTCATAGTACATCCCGGGTAAGTTTTAAAATTTTTTGGATAGCGTAAGGGTGTGTTTGGGTTTCCAAAATAGAAGCTCTGGGCGATAGGCGAGCCTACAACTAGAGTAGTTCTCTAAGGTAGGCACCGCCTAGTCTAGTATGGTGGACTTAGCAGGCGCCACCTGGCAACTCCAGTGGGTACCCAGTTTTTCAGCATCCCACCTCCGTGTTCTTAAGTGCATTTTGGTCCTTTTCCACCCCTATAAAAGCTTCTTAACATGGGATTTAGCCTCCAAAATACCAAAATATAGTGCTTTTGCTGAATTTCTCTCAAGAACAAGTCAAGGGTTTAATTAAGGGCTTCAAATTCTAAGTCTTTATCACTACTAACTTTCATGGATTCTTAATCTAAGGTATGTGTAGTGTTCATCCATGGATTTCTTTCGTCCGGGGAGTTCAGAACCAATCTTTAAATATTAAATTATGTTTTGTTTATGGTGATATGATCATTCTCATGTTGGTGTTTGCTATTTGTTCTATAGAATAGTATTTTGATTGGATTTCATGAAGGTTATGATCATGTTAGTTGGAACACATGAATTGGGTTGCTTAATATAGTGTAAATTTATGAAACACACCTATGCCTTAAGGAGTGCGTGCAAGGCGTTTGATAAAATTCCTAAGGAACTAGCAATCATGCAATATAACTAAATTGTGACTAAATGAACGATTCATGAGATGTCCCTATGTTCCAATGAATTTCATGTTGATATTGTGTCTTGTAAATATTGTTGGATTATTTATGACCTAGTCTTATGATATTATTCTATGCTTTATTGCAAATACTACTTATGTACAAGATGTATGATAGCCATGTACTTCATGAAATTTCCTAAGTTATGATATTATGGATTGTTGATGTTGGTCATGTATTCAAGTCAGTCATGTCGTGTTAGTTTCCTTCTATTGAGTCCTGGGGGTATTCGTACCCAAAAAATATAGCTGTGTGCCTAGAGCCATGTTATGTTATCATGATAATATCAGTCAAGCCATGATATATAGAACTCAGTCAGTCATGTGACTCAGAAAACCTTAGAAATCTCATGATCTTAGTAAATTTTTAGATAGTAGTACTAT
This sequence comes from Capsicum annuum, assembly GCF_002878395.1. Classification (NCBI taxonomy): domain Eukaryota; kingdom Viridiplantae; phylum Streptophyta; class Magnoliopsida; order Solanales; family Solanaceae; genus Capsicum; species Capsicum annuum. The sequence goes on from NC_061111.1 coordinate 28,666,985, forward strand.
TCCATCAGTCAACAGAATTCAGTTAATCAGTATATGTACAGTTAGTTAAATTATGTTCACTCTCTTCATATGGGATTAGAAGTTTACTCCGAGTGAACCCAAGGATGGGAACTCACCTGCCAGTTTAGGGTATGATTCTTAGAAGTCATCCTTGCGTTCTAGAACTACGTAGCCAGCGTAGGTTGAGACATCTTAACCTTTCAGATTAGGGTTGATGACGTGTCTTAACCTATCAGTTTGGATTTTCCACCGTTCTCATTTGAGTACCTACTAGAGAAGGGTCACTCACAATTGTCCTTACCAGTAGCGTGATATTGACATCCCTTCAGTTGGGGACGAGAATGAACCCCAACTTAGCTATATAAATTATTGGGGTATGTCAATTAAGTAACTACCTCCCATGGTTTTAGACTAAGTCTTAGTAAAAGAACTTAAGTATTTCCATCAGATTCAGGACTGTCAGGCACAGTCACCTAGGTTATCAGAACTATAGAATCAGTCATGTCACTTATAAATAAACCATGTATTAGTGTTCATACCTAGATATCACGTAATCACAATCTAAGTTATCATGTATGCATGCTTGCACTCTTATGTTCATATTAGTCAGTCAATTAGCATTTTTATGCATGTAAACCCTTTTGTATTTAGCCTACCCCACTCGTATAATCAGTACTTCCATTTGTACTGACACATTTACGCTATGGTGCTTTTGTTATGTTACAACATAGGTTCAGAGATACGAGCCCCAGATCATCAGTATCATTCAATTCGTAGAGTTGCAGTGAGTCCTCATCCATTCGAGGACGATACTATTTTATTTCATTCATTTTTCTATTCAGTTTTCCTAAACGAAGTTAGTTGGAGACATGTTCCTTCAACTCCTTATTTCAAAAAGTATTTAGAGGATTTTACATTTATTAGATTTCAGTTGTTTTAGGTACTTGTCACCCATATGGATGTTATGTTTTGTCAGATATTTTATTCAGTTGAACCTTATGTCCTACTGTTCATATTTTCTACATTATTATGTCATATATTATAGTGTACAGGTACAAATATCAGTCATGGGGTAGCTTGTCGTCCTTCGGGGTCATAAGCACCGTGTAGTATTCAGGTCTAGAAAATCAAGATGTTACAAACTTGGTATCATACCCTAAGGTTCAATAGAGTCCTAGGAAGTCTGAAAGTCGTATCTAGTAGAGTCTTGTACATGGGTGTGTTGCGTGCCATATTTATGTGTAGGAGGCTACAAGATGTTTTAGGAACAATTTCCCTTTTTTTAGTATTTATGTCATGATAGTGAGAAGAAACCAGCTAGCTCCTCAGCCCGAAGATCCTTTGGGAGAGCATGTTTCTCATGCAGAGTTTAGAGCCGTATTCACCACACTTTCTCAGTCTGTGGTAGCCCAAAATGAATGGCCACTAGTTATTTCAACCAATCCACTGGCCAATTTCGCAGCAACTAGGATTCGGTACTTTACCCGAATGAACCCTCCATCTTTCTTTGGGTCTAAGTCTAATGAAGACCCTCAAGAATTTGTTAACCAAGTTCAGAAGGTCATAGACATCATGGGAGTTACTATTGTTTAGAGCACCGAGTTAGCCGCATACACGTTACAATATATTGGTCACACTTGGTACAAATAGTGGAAGTCTGAGAGGTTAGAGGATGCATGTCCTATAAAGAGGGAGGAATTTGTCACAGCTTCCATAGACAGATTCTTTCCCCAAGAGCTGAGGGAGGCCAAAGTTCTTGAGTTCATCAACCTCAGGTAGGGAAATATGACTTTTAAAGAGTATTTTCTCAGATTTACTCATTTATTTAGATATGCCCCTCATGTGGTTGCAAACAACAGGGCTAAGATGAGCAAGTTAGTATCAGGGGTGAATGATAGCGTGGTACATAAGTGTAGGTCTGCAATGCTGAAAAACGATATGACTTTAGCTAGGCTGATGATCCATGCTCAGCAAATAGAGGAGCTAAAGGTTAGGAATAGGGAGAGGCAGAACAAGAGAGCAAGATCAGGCAATTTTAGTTTTTCTCAATCCAAATACGAGGGAGAAAACCGTTCACAGGTTCATCCTAAGCCAATAGTTCTAGATCCTTTCTTCGCCAGTGCCCCAGTACCAAAATTTAGAGATAGAAACATAGATAGAGCACCAGGCTCTAAGTCTTAGGGCAGTGTTAGCAGTGCCTGAACTAATCCACTATGTCAGACTTGTGGTAAGAACCATAAGGGTATTTACAAAGTCTGTAGTGATGTATATTTTGGTTATGTCAAGCCAGGACATAGGATTAGAGAGTTTCCACATTCAGGTCTACAAGGTCAGCAAAATTGTTCTATAGCCCAGTTCGGTTGACCAAATCAGCAGGGTCTCAGTTCCAATGCTACTGATGGCCAACCCCCAAACAGACTCTATGTTCTTCAGACCCGACAGGATCAGGAAAATTCTCTTGATGTCATTAATTGTACATTACAGATTTTCTATGTTTATGTTTATTCTTTGCTAGAACTAGGTGCATCCTTGTGTTTTGTTACTCCTTACATAGCTGGCAATTTCAGAATCAATCTCAAAATTTTAGCAGAGCCCTTTTCAGTCTCTACCCCAGTGGGTAAAACCATCATTGCTCAGTGAGTATACAGGAACTGTCTGGTTATGAGTTTTAGAAAGCCATATCAGCAGATTTAGTCGAGTTAGAGATGACTGATTTTGATATTACTCTAGGCACGGATTGGCTTCATTCCTGCTATGCCACAGTCGACTGTAGAAATAGGATAGTCCAGTTTCAATTCCTGAATGAGCCCTTCCTAGAGTGGAAGGGTAGTACTTTATCTTTCAGGGGTTAACTTGTTTCCTACCTTCGGGCAAGGAAAATAATTACTAAGGGGTGTGTGTATCATCTCGTGCATGCTAAAGATTCCAGTTCTGAATCTCCTAGTTTTGAATTAGTCCCAATGGTTAATTAATATTCAGATGTCGTTCCCAAAGATCTTCCAGGCATTCCTCCCAAAAAGAAAACAGACTTTGGCATAGACCTTCTCCCAGATACTCAGCCTATTTTTTTTCCGCCATATAGATAGCACTAGTAGTACTCAAGGAACTGAAAGATTAGTTGAAGGATCTCTTAGATAAGGGATTCATTAGGCCTAGTATATCCCTATGGGGTGCACCAGTCTTATTCATGTACAAGAAAGACTATTCTCTTAGGATGTGTATCGATTACCGTCAGCTCAACAAAGTTATGGTCAAGAATAGGTATCTACTTCCTATAATAGAGGACTTGTTTGACCAACTTCAGGGTGCCAGTTATTTCGCCAAGATAGACCTCAGATCAAGCTACCATCATCTTCTAGTTAGAGAGTATAACTTTCTGAAGACAGTAGTCCGTACTCAGTATGGTCACTTTGAATTTCTAGTGATGTCTTTTGGTCTTACCAATGCCCCTGCAGCTTTCATGGACTTGATGAAATGTTTGTTCAAGAATTACTTGGACATGTTCCTCATAATTGATAACGCTCAAACTACACTCTTGAATGGGTGTAAGCAATCGTTGTCAATATAAAACCCAACTAGGTTGGGGTTGAATCACACAAGGAATAGATATGAACTCAAGTTGCTTACGAAATAATTCACTGGTAGTTTACTGTTTCCTGAAATGGGGGTTTAAATTTCTCATACAATTGTTAGTCACTTTAAAATTAATGTTTGTAACCAATATTTTATGAAATAACTGGGATTATGTTAACTAGGGTTTATGGTACATGATAGATGCTACAAATAACTTAAGGTTCTCACGCTGGTTAGGATGATAAGCTATCTCTATCGATGGTATGATCAAATTTCTCTTGACCTATTCAAGCATCTAATTTCTTAATTCTCTCGAACTTAGGGAATCACAACTCACTGCCTAGATTTTACCTCAGGTTAATCAACCTTGTTACAATGTTGATTATTAAACGAAGCCTTTCTGAGTCTCTGTCGATAATTCACTTCCTATTATTTATGATTTCTTTCTCAAGCAAACCAAATTAGGTACGCCTATTGTTTGCAACCAACAGACATAAGTTATAATATCAGAATTACAAAGAAATCCTAACACCAATTAAACCTTGAGTAATTAATTAACACCTTATATGACCTAACCCTAGATCCCACAATCCAGGTTAAAGATGTTTAGCCACTCATGATGCAAGAGATAAGCACATAAGTTGAATTCAAAATTGAAAGGATTAACTTACAAAGATGAATGAAATAAAAAGTGAACTTGTATTTGAATCACAAGGCTAAACTCAAAAATATTGTTCTTGAGATTGATAGAGAGAAAAGTTGTATGTTGTAAGATAGATGGATAATGGATTCTTGAATAAATAATAATAAAAAGCCTAAAAAACCCTTAAATAGTCAACCCTAAATAAGGAAATAAAATTAAGGTTTCGGATTAGATGACGGCGCCCGTGATCACCTATCATGATCTTGACGGCCTATCACAGACGTCGTTAACTTCTCTGCAAATTCAACTCCTACTACCAAAGTTTGATGACCGTTGTGACGCCCTATCATCATCTGGATGGCGTTTCATGATTGCCACCATAAAAAGTACTGTATCTTTACATCCTTTGTTTGAGGTTGACGGCCTCCGTGACAGCCTATCACCAAGTTGATAGTGTGTCGTGGATGTCGTTGACTACACTTAGCTCTCTATTTGATTCTGATTTTATGATTTTTCTTTCCTTTATTTGTGGTTCCCCCTCTTTTCTACTTTTGCTGCAAGATCAAAGTAAAATAATCAAAATCGACTAAAGTTGCTCAAGACTTTGCAATTACTTAGAGTTAAAAGCTTCAAATGTGTTAGCATGAGCTCACACATCAATACCCTCAACTTAAACAATTGCTTGTCCTCAAGCAACCATAACATAACTAAGATTATACAAAGTATAATTTGGCAGCTAACTACTCATATCAGTTCAGAATACATGCCCTATCTCCACGATTAGTCAAATTAAGACCAACTTTGTCTATTATTTAAAAACACCCATGCAACTCACAAGGATTAAGATATGGAAAAAATTTCAGCAATAACAACCCAACATATACACAAATCACATTACCTGAACAAGACAGTGATTAGCAACATACTTAGTGTGCCCTCGCAACGAAGAAATCCCTTTTTCACTCATATCAGAATTTATAAACACATGAATAAATACAAGACTCAATCTCAGAACAAAATTCCAGCCTTGCACATTAAATTCCATAGGATTACACTTATAGTCAGTACCTAAGTCTTCAGAGAGGTCAATTAGGATCACTATAGGACTAATGTCAACCTTGTAACATAGGCTAGGGGCTGGTATGATATTCATGGGTATTTCAGAGTGACTAAGCCTCCTTGGCACTACCTTAACTCTTAGGGTTTCAACTTTTAACCTTCTTTTCTTCCCTCTTTTATTGGTCATGCATACTTAAGATGGGTGTTGTCGCTTCAATTATCAGGTCACTATTTTATTTTTATCATTTTTCACACAGATTTCTCTTTCCTCCTTTCTTTTTCGCCGCACCCAACTTTTTATTCATTCTTATTATTCTACCTCTCTTCATACACATATTGCATCAAGCACCCCTATAATAGCCACCCTCAACTTAGGTTATTTGCCTAAGTCAAGGTGCATAGTGTCTAAGGAGGATTATGGCCAAGACAGGTTCATTGTGATGTAACGGGAAGGTGAAAGGTGTAAAACAAAGAAATAGGCTATTTAGGCTCAAATAGGGATCAAGGGATATTATTCACATTGGGATGGTCATTTGGGCTAAAATGGGCTAACATGCAAAAATGGCCTATGATCCTTTCCTAACGCCTATCCGATGACTATGGAATGACTAACAGGGAAAAATTAAGATTCAACACACAACAAGAACTGAGTAAGACCTTACACGCACATGGCACAAAAGTATATCGCATATCACTACTTATCTGGTTCATGCACTTGCTTAACATAATCCATTCATTTGCAATACTAATGCCAAAAAATGATACACAGTGGTCACAATGGATGCAATTTACAAAATACACATTAGATCAGATCACTAGAGAGGCACTCAAAAATCACAAAATAAGCTAACTGCCTCAAGTGCTTGTACGACTCCTAATTATCTACAGAAGATGTTACAACAATAATTTACCTTACACCCTCAACTTAAGAATCAAAAATAAAATGTACTAAGGGTTGGGGTATACCTGAAGACAACCAAGCACTTGGATCTTGGGTCTTTGACCCTTCTTCTATCTCATCTGTAGTCTTTTCTCCACTCAAAGCATCTGGCTTTGCGGTGGTTGGAACCTAGATAGATGAAGGACTTGCAGCCCTAGCTATGATGGCTTCTTCCTATTTATCATTATCAGCCAGGAACTCCAATCTTGCCTTTTTCAACTCTTTCTTTTTTGCCTTCTTCTTTTCCTTCTTTTATACTTTTCTTTCTTTTTCCCTATCCTGCTCTTCTCTCTTATTCTTGCTTTTCTTTTCCTCTTTTTCCTTTTTTTCTTTGAGGTGTCTGCAGTGAGATCACATATAGGAATTTATTCCTCCAATTTTTCCACAGCCGGACCTGTTGGCATCATAATTTGGTGCTGCTGTTGCACCCCAAAATCTGTCTTTACTTTATTCAACGTAGCCCTGAATGAAACAAGATTAACACTTGTCATCTTCTTTGCCCGAGCATCAAATTTATTCTTCAAATCTGTAACTCTCACAAACAATGTCACAAAATGCTCTAGTGCATCCTTGGTTCTTTTGTCCATTGCAACAGCAACCTATTTGGCGAAGGCATGTAGCGATGCCTTACACCACTTGGCTTGCTTAGCCACTTTCCTAATATCAATCAGCTGAAATGCAGAACCTGCTACTGCTGGAGGAACTAATGGGTTGGCTTCAGTCTCAGGCACAGAAGTTACCTGTGTTGAAGAATTCTGCATATTTATATGAGGTGCTACACCTGTCTCTATAATCGGAGGGTCTGCTGCTATCTCTGTACCACTGTCAAGTCTAGGTCCTAGCTGAATCTCATCAAACCGAATAGGGTTGTGAGTCTTTCAAGCACGGATGTCTTCATCAACTACTATAATCTTTGGCACCTCAGCAGCTCTGCATGGATCTGTATTAAGACACGAAAAAGGATAAGTAGTGTCGATCCTCGACATCCTGATCTTTATCTCATCTGCAATGATTTCACCGAAGTTCAAGGGAAGCTTGTCCATAAATATTGCTACAAAAATAGCACGTTCATGACCCAGAATATTGTCTCCCTCAGTAGGCATTAGCCAAAATCGCATTATGCCCCACCAAAATATTGTATCCTGAGTTAACGAGGACTTACAAATTCTCTCATTTAGGTTTTTCACCCAAGACGGTTCTCTGTCAGCGATGATGTTGGCAAACCAAGGATGTTATTTTTCTATATTCTTTATCCGAGCATAAAATAATGGTGTGGTGGCCTGAAAAATAAAGTCGACGTCGTGCAAGAACCTGTTGATGGTTCTAGTCGAGATATCAATGCTTACACCCCTCACTTGAACTCTCACAAGAAGAGGTTGATCTGCTACTTTGGACTCTGCTTCTTCTTTATCTTTCTGAGCAAGGGTTCCTCCTTCTCGTAGTCAAATTCCTCATTGAAGATCTTATGACGTACATTATCTTTGGCCGTTTTCTTTGGTTCTGTAGGACTCTTTCTTTTAGGTGCCATTTTAGAGTACCTGGAGACATTACAAGAATGTTAGTCAATCCTAAAGATCACCAACACAAGTACATTAATCATTTAAGCTCACTTATGTTTCAGGATCCAGGTGTGAGCCAATTCTTAATAAGCCATCACGACTGTGACAGCTTGTCATAATTTCCATCAACCTCAGAAAGAACCCATCAAATTTTTGCCATTTTGTGACGAAATTCATTATAGTCTGTCACAACCGTGATAACCTATAACGAATGTCGTCAGCTCTAGACAGAACCAACTTTAATTTGTTTAGAGCTTGACGACATTCCTGATAGGCCATCATGATTGTGATAGCTTGTCATGGATGTCATCACACTTACCAGAACTCAGTTTTACCTTTAATCAAATTTTTGCTCAAGATTCACTTCAATTTGAATTATGAGCTAATTTTTCAAACCTTGGGCTTGCACAGCAAATCCTAGGTGCGATTCTAGATCTTTTTCACCTTGATCTTGGTTTAAGCATCTTTGGGACTTGGGTTAACTTTCATTCATCATATATTATAAGAAAATAAGATTTAGAGTAGAGTATACCTGATGGAGCTCTTAAACTAAAGTCACACACCAAAGGAAGAGTGAAGGAGAAAGATTTTCTTGAATTTTTTTATGCAACCCACACACAAAGGAATATTGTATTTGTTGGAGAATTTTTTCTAAGAATGGAAACTATTTTTACTACGGAAAGAAATAACTAAAGAAAAAGAAGTGGAAATCAGCAGAAATTTGAAAAGACTCACAATTTAAGCCGGGTTGGATCTGATTAAAATTAGGCCCAATTTTCATATTTTAGGCTTTGTGCTGATGACAATTTGTGATGGCTTGTCATGGTTATGATAGCCCATCACGATTGTCGTCAATAGTAGGCAGAGAATTTCTCAAGTCTGATCTACCTGACGGCATTCGTGATAGCTTGTCATAATTGTGACGGTTTGTCACGGATGTCGTCATGACCTTCCAGCTAACCCTTTTCATTTTTCTACCTTCTCTATGCTAAATCCTAATTTTAAAAATAAAACACTTTCTCAAACATAAAAATTCTGGGTTGCCTCCCATTAGCGCCTGTTTTACTATCGCAGCATGACTGGGTTCTCTTGACTACTCAGAATTCGCCAAGATAACCTGTTGACACACCTTTTTCATCCTCATAGAAGACGTCAATGACTAAGAAGACATTCATATCATTTTTCTGTGACATGGGTTGATGCATTTTGAATTTTGTCTCGTTTTTACCGAGCCTAAACTTAAGCTCATTCAACTCCATGTTAACTATTACCCTTCCTATTGCAAAGAATGGTCTTCCCAAGATAATGGGTACCTCAAAGTTCACATCACAATCCAGCACCACAAAATCAGCAGGAAGAATAAAGTTTGGTACTTTCACCAATACATCATGCAAAATTCCAACAGGCTACTTTTTTGACCTATCTGCCAGCACCAGTCGCATGTTAGTAGGTGTTGGATCTTCTAAGCCCAGTATCTTACATACAGCCAGTGGCATTAGATTCACGCTGGCACCTAAATCACATAATGCCTTTGCAACATCTAGAGAACGAACTTTGCATGGAATAGTGAATGCACCTGGGTCAGCCTTCTTTTGCATTAAGAATTATGTGGAAACCGCGCTATAATGGTGGAGATTGTCCACCTACTCCCTGCTGACCGTTCTCTTCTTTATGATGAGTTCTTTCATGAACTTGGCATAGCCTAGCATTTTCTCAAGTGCCTCAACCAAAGGCACATTAATTGTCAACTGCTTGAGCATAGCCATGAACTTGCCAAATTTTGCATCATCAACCTTTTTCCTCCATCATTGAGGAAAGGGAGGTGGTGGTCTAGGGATATTCTTTAACACCACTTCCTCATCTTTCTCATCCTTTTTTTCTGAAATATTAGCAAAAACATCCAGCTTCTCAGACTCTACTGGACTACTTTCTTTGGGTTCATCAACACTTACCTTATTCTCCACAGATTAGCCCATAGATAGGCCATATAGAATCTTACCACTCCGAGTGGCAGTCTCCATACATAAGCCATCATTTCACGGGTTCTGAACTGTATCACTAGGTAAAGTACAAGTTTTTCTATGGTTCAATATAGCAGAAAGTTGGCTCATTTGCTGCTCCAACTACTTAATACAAGCGGAGTGTGAGCTAATCAACTGACTGAGGGTAGAAAATTCACTCTTCATAGTATTTACCCTCGAGTTGGTAGCTTTAAATCCCTTCCACAACTTTTCCATCATGTCTTCCATGGACATATTTATAGAACTAGTTGTTGCAGCATCCCGACTTCCAGGAGAAATATATAAACCACTCCTGTTATTATTGTTTCTCCAGAGTCCCTGCTCTCTATCTTTAAAATCAAGGTTGTCATAAAAGTTCTGACTTTTGTTCCTTTGGCTATTGCCTCTGAAACCCCCCTGATTACTCACATAGTTTGCCTCTGTATTAGCACTCGCAGCCAGAGTACCTTAAGATTCCACAGCCTTAACCATTACGGTCTTGTCTAACAGCAAGTGCTTGATCAGCAAGTCCATCTGTGTTTTTAAGTAGGCCATTTCTTAGTCTCTCTCCTAATCTCTTCTGTGCTACTCTGCAGTCATACCTCCAGAAACAGTTGAGCTAGCCACCACAGAATCCCTGGTGTGCCAAGCCTGACTCTGCTTAGTTATTCTATCCAGTATGTCTGAAGCGTCTAAAAAAGAAAGGTCAATGAATGAACGTCCTACAGCATTGTATACAATTGGCTTTGTCACAGATTTGAAAGTTCTGTACAAAGTCTCTATCAAGTGAAAGTCCTTCATGTTGTGGTTCTGATATAGTGCCAGCTTATTCTTAAATATCCCCAGGTTTCGTTCAATGTTTTGGTAGGGAGCTGCCTGAATTTTTTGATTTCGTCCCTCAACTGTACCCTCCTGGAGAGTGGAAAGAACCATTCTAGGAATGCCTATATCAACTGTCTCCAATTGGTTATAGAATTGGACTTTAGTTAATTTAACCATATTGTTGCCTCTCTAGACATAGACAAAGGAAACAATCTCAACCGGATCATATTCTTCATCACTCTTGGATTGTCAAAAGATTTGCAAATAGTGATGAAGTCCACCAAATGCATGTTCAGATCATTACCAGGTAAGCCTACAAACAACCCCTTCAGATTTAGAAGTTGGATCATGGTGCTTATTATGCTGAATTTTGCATCCGGTGCCAATGGTGGAGGAATAATAACACCCATTGCACCATCCCTATCCATTCCTTCATCATCTTCATCAACCTCATATTGAACAGGCTATTGGCCATACCTTCCTCGGATTGGATGGTTTCTATTGACATTTCGCTGCACTGGAGCAGCAAGTTGCACAACTCGCCTTGGGTTTAGAGGATTGAGAAATTATTCATCCCCCAAGCCTTTGTTATTATGGTTCTGGTGACGTGCTTGTTGACCCAAATTCTATATGTTCACCT
>NC_061111.1:28678320-28694874 GCF_002878395.1 Capsicum annuum
ACATACATTATTTTTGCCTTTATTTTAATGGGTTCTTATTGGTTTAAATAATAGATTATGAACTAAATTTGTGCATTATGATATGGTCGCATTTGGGACATTCAATTTCTCAATATTTATGATTTCGCCTATTAATGACATGAACCTCAATCTGTCTCATACTTTGATCCTCAATCCATCTCATAATTTGATCCTTAAACCATCTCATAATTTGATCTTCACACAGGGATTTCATAGTGTTTAAACTATTCTTTGGAAATTACATGACATTAACTGGTACAAAGGTTTTGGAAATTCCCTTGGGGGCTATGGTTGTGGATTTTAAATGGATTTCGAGTCTAAATGGTTAAATGGATATGGTATGGTACAATTGGATGATCTTGCAAGTATCTTGGTATGAAGATACCAATTTAGAAATACCTTAATAAAATAATACATGGTTAATAGTTATTGGTATGTGAAAAATATTTTTAATTGGGCTTAAATGGAATTGTGTATCTCAATGAGAAAGTGTAGTCCAGAGGGACCAACATTGGAAACCATATTTGCCGAATGAACATTGTGTCTACCTTACATAGTATATTTTTGGACGGTTATTACCTTGGTATATTTAGAAAAATTTCCTCAGTTCATACGGCTGACATGGATTGGGGCCCTTCTGGAAGGAGGTCCAAAACTATATAGCTCAGCTGCTTGCCCCTGTCTTAGCATTCTATTACATCTATGTTAGTTATTCATGTGATTTACGATTGGTTTTGGTAATATATATATATATATATATATATATTATCCCTTTTCTTGGATTACATGCCAGTACTCGCCATACTGATCATCCCCGAATGCTATATTATTTAGGGATTTTCTTATGACCCTGTACAACATTAGGTGGTTCAGTACTCCTATTACATAGCTGTTGAAGTGGTGAACCCTCTATCCTTTTGAAGGCCTGGTTACTTTTACATTTTCTTTACTATTCTAGTACTTATGGTATTCCTTCCAGCACAGTCAGTGTCATATACCTACATGATTGGTAGTCTTGGTTAGAGGCTTTATGGATAGTGTTGGGATATTATATTATGGATTTAGTTTAGACTCACTGACTTACTCTTTTGGTTATTGCATTTCTCTTAATCTATTGGTTAACTTTTGTAGTTTATTTATTACTATCATGCTTTTGATGTAAGGTTAAGGGGTCATCTCAGACCTTTGTTCATTTGGGATGCCCATCACGGCCAGGTCCCCAATTTGGGTTATGACAAGCTTGGTATCAGAGCATGGTTCTAGATCACTAGGTGTATACAAATTTGTGTTGAGTAGAGTCCTTTTTATGGGTGTATAGTGCAACACACTTTAAAAGGGAGGATACAAGGAATTTAGGAATGTTTCCCTTCTTTATGCTCTATTTAGTGCTAGAGGGTTTGTTTATTGTTGATTTCCTCTAACTTCTAGCTTACTCACATTTCAGTTCATGTCTCCACGAAGGTCTGACGATCGTAGGAACTCAACTAAAATCTTTGCCCCAACTAGCATAAATGTTGAGGAAGTTTCCCTACCCACGGAATATAGAATCGGTATAAATCCCATACTCTAGACTTCACTGCTCCACTTGGAGTTCCACTAGTCCCTACTAGTCCTTCTCGAGTTTCTCAGGATGGTTTTACTCAGTCCCCTAAGAGAGATGTCTCGAATACTGAGTTTTGTCAGTTCATCTACATGCTTGCTTAGATTGTGGCATAACATTTTAATCATTTTGATCCTATTGGTCCTGTTGCCAGTTCATCAGAGGTCAGTCGGGCTAGCCAGTTCATGAGGATGAATCCCCCAACCTTTATAATTTATAAGGTAGATGAGGATCATTAGGGGTTTATTGATGATATGGAAAACATCTTTATGGCTATGAATATTAGCGATTTAGAAGAGGTTGAGTTTGTAGCTTATCAGCTAAAACAAGTGGCTTGTCAGTGGTATGAGTAGTAGAAAGAGTTAAGGGGTAAAGATGTCGAACCAGTAGTATGAAAAGTGTTAGCAACTACTTTTCTTAATCATTTTTTTCCTCAAGAATTGAGGAAAGCTAATATTGAAGAGTTTGTGAATCTAAAGCAGGGTAAGATAAGTGTTAATGAGTATACTTTAAAGTTTACTCTACAATCCTATTATACTTTGAAGCTTGTGTCTAGTACGACTTCTTGGATAAGGAAGTTTTCTTCGGGTCTTTATTGTGATTTAGTGATAGACTGCAAGGCTGTTATGCTAAACAGTGACATAGACATATCCTGGCTAGTAATTTATATACAACAGATAAAAGATGAGAAAAAAAGTAGGTAGAAATGGGGGAAAGATATTGTAAGAAGTTTAAGTTTGCAAAGCAGGGTCTGAACCAGCAGAACAATGGAAAAGAGGGTAGACAGTGGCCTAAGAGGAAGAACTAGGGAAATTCTTATTCGTCAGCTAGTTCTCCTGCTCCTAAGACCTTAGGTGATACTATTTTTAGTTTAGCAATTATCCTAAGGCACAGGTTACCCAGTCTCAGGTTAGTGGAGCTCATTCGACCCTATCTTACCTTCCTTTCCCTTTTTTGGGCAGCTTCATCATGGATATTGTGATAAAGGGATGAAGTTGTGCTTTAATTTTGTTTGTCCTGGTTATTTACGAGTGAATTATCCTTCCGCTAGGGGTATAGCTGGGATAATAAGGATCAAGATGCTACTTCTTCAGCTTATGCTTCTAAAGGTACTATTTCAGGGATGAAAATTGGTCGAAATTGCCTCTATGCACTTTCTACTCTCCAGGAATCCTAGGCATCCCCAGATGTTGTTACTGGTATGTTACAACTTTTTCCCATGATGTTTACTACTTGCTTTATCCTAGTTCTATCCTATATTATGTGACTCCATATGTGGATGTACACTTTGATTTTTGTCATGAAAGTATTTTTGACCCCTTTTTAGTTTCTACCCTAGTGGGTGAGTCTATTATTGCTAGAAAGGTCTATAGGGGTTGTGTGGTATCTGTCTTTCATAGAGAGACATTGGTAGATTTGATAGAGCTTGATATATTGAATTTTATGTAATCTTGGGGATGTATTGGCTCTATTTGTTCTATGCTTCTCTAGATTATAGGACTTGAAAGGTCACTTTTCATTTTCCTAATGAGCCCGTAGTGGAATGGGAGGGGAGTTCCCTAGTACCAAAAGAGAAGTTTATCTCTTATTTTAGAGCCTAAAAGATAATATCCAAAGGGTTTTTGTATAATTTAGTTTTTGTTAAGGATTCGAACTCTAAAAGTATCTCATACAGTTTGTTTCCGTAGTTAATGAATTTCCCAAAGTTTTTTTGATGACCTTCCTGGGATATCTCCAGATAGAAAATAGACTTTGGGATTGATCTATTATTGAATACTTGTCCTATTTCTATTCCTTCTTATAGAATGATTTCAGCAGAATTGAGAGAACTAAAGAAATAATTAAAGGATCTCCTTGTTAAGGGTTTCATCCGTCCTAGTGTTTCTCCCTGAGGTAATTCTATGTTTTTCATGAAAAAGAATGATGGTTCTCTTCAAATGTGTATAGACTATCGTCAGTTGAATAAGGTCAGCATAAGAAATAATTACCCTCTTCCTAGGATTGGTGACCTCTTTGATCAGCTTCAAGGTGCCATGTATCTAAAATTGATCTCCTTTCAGGATATCATCAATTGAAGATTAGGGATGTTGATATTCTCAAGAATACTTCTTGGTCATGTCATTTCGGTGGAATAATGCCCTGACTACTTTTATGGACTTTATGAACTGGGTATTCAGGCACTTTTTGGATTTGTTCATTATAATCTTCATTGATGACATCTTGGTGTACTCCAAAATTGAGGAGGATCATGAAAATCACCTCTAAATTGTATTGAAGACCTTAAAGTTTAGCTAAGTGTTATGACTTTTCTTGGGAACGTTTTATCCCGTAAAGAGATCAAGGTTGATCCACAAAATATTGAGGTGGTTTAAAAGTGGCCTAGACCCAAGACTCCAACCGACATTAGGAGATTCTTGGGATTGGAAGGTTATAATAGAACATTTGTGAAGATTTTCTCATCTATTATTACTCCACATGTGAGGTTGACTTAGAAAAAGGTAAAGTTCTTATGGTCCGATGATTATGAGAGGAGTTTTAAGAAATTAAAGGATAGGTGACTTCTGCTCCCATTTTAACCCTACCCAAGGGAGTTTAAGGGTTTGTTGTGCATTGTGATGGTATTGTGTGGTTCTGGGTTAGGCTTTTACACAACACGGTAAGGTGATGGCTTACGCTTCCTGGCAGCTTAAGTTCGTTAGAAAAATTACTTGAATCACAATTTAGAATTGGTGTTGTGGTTTTTGCTTTAAAAATTTGGCATCACTATTTGTACATGGTGAATTTAGATATTTTTACAGACCATAAAAGTTTACAGTACGTGTTTATGTAGAAGGAATTGAACCTCAGGTAGAGGTGGTAGCTCAAATTGCTTAAGGACTACCATATGAGTTTGTACTACCACCAAAGTAAAGCTTATGCTGTTGATGATGCTCTTAGTAGGTTTTACATGGGGAGTTTATCTCATGTTGAGGAGGAGAGAAAATGATTGGTGAAGGATATTCATTGATTGGACAACTTGGGAGCCCGCCGAGCCCACCTTTTAGCCTCCGAAGATGGTAGAGTAATCGTTCAAGAAGTGGTTAAATTGTATCTTGGGGATGAGGTCAAGGAGAAGTAAGTTTTGGATCCTATATTTATACAAATTAAGGATGATGTGGGTTAGCTTAACATTTTGCCTTTTGAGATTGGGGGAGATAGTGTTATGAGGTACTAAGGTAGGTATGTATTCTTGATGTAGATGGGTTGAGGGAAAGGATTTTGATCGAAGCTCATGTATCCAGATATATGGTTTATTCGGGTTCGACAAAGATGTATTATGACTTGAAAGAAATTTATTGATAGAATAATACAAAAATGGATGTGTCAAATTTTATTGCCAAGTGTATCATTTGTCAACAAATTAAGGTTGAGCATTTAAGGCCAAGTGGCACCTCTTAAGATATAGAATTACTCATGTGGAAGTGGGAGATGATTAATATGGATTTTGTTACTGATCTTCTTTGGTCTCAAAATCAATACGATTCTATTTACGTCATTGCGGATAGAATGGCCAAGTTTGCTCACTTCTTGTCTGTGAGGAAAAATTACTCAGGAGAGGATTATGGTAAGTTGTTCATTCAGGAGATAGTCAAGTTGCATAAGGCCACAATGTCTATTATTTATGAGTGGGGTATGTAGTTTTCCTCTCAATTTTTGGCATTCTTTACAAAAAAGGGTTTGGTACTCAGGGAACCTTAACAGTACTTTCCACCCTCAAACAAATGGATAAGCAGAACATATTATTCATACTCTAGTGGATATGATAAGATCCTATGTGATTGACTTTAAAGGTAGATAGGTTGATCATTTGCGACTTATCTAGATCGCTTATAATAATAACTATCACTCTAACATCAAATGGTCCCTTTTGAGGCCTTTTATAGTACAAGGTGTAGATCGCCGATTGGGTAGTTTGAGGTAGGTAAGACTAGATTGTTTGGGCCTGAATTAGTTTACCAAGAAATAGAAAAAGTAAAGGTGATTCGAGAAAGATTAATGATGCTCAAATTCTCTAAAAGTCTTATGCAGATGCAAGGCTAAGGGAGTTGGAGTTTGAAGTCGATGATTGAGTGTTCTTGAAAGTTTCTCCTATGAAAGAATTTATGGGATTTGGGAAAAAGGAAGCTCATTCCCCGTTACACTGGTCTGTATTAAATTATAGGAAGGATTGTGAACGTTGCCTATGAATTGGAATTACCAGCGAACTTAACCTCGGTTCATCCTATTTTTCTTGTGTTTATGCTTAAAAGGTGTGTGGGCGATCCTTACATGATAGTGCCCATTGAGGATATTGGTGTTAAGGATTCATTGTCCTATGAGAAAATCCCGATTGAAATATTAGATAATCAAGTTCGAAAATTGAGAACTAAGGAAATAACTTTAGTGAAAGTGCTTTGGAGGAACCAAAATGTAGAGGAGGAAACATGAGAATCAAAAGAATATATGTAAGCCAAATAACCATTCTTGTTTTCAATATTGGACGAAACTACTTGAGATATGAATTTTTACTTCTTCTCTTGACACATTTAGAATTTGTTCTCAGATCCCTCTATATTCTTCTTATTATTGTGCTAAGGGTGTCTTAATCTCTCATTCGGGGATGAATGATCCTAACAAGGGGATAATGTAAGACCCCAAAAATTTTAACAAATTTATTTTGGACCCTCCATCGTGTTTAATGATAATTTTTAACTTGTATCATTATAAGGGATGTTAATAGGATGACTGGGGAGAGTTTCAGAATTTTTAGAAAATGTCGAGGTCATTTCGGGACCCCGAACTAATGAGGGTCCGCGATAGCTACGTGCCACATCATTTGCATGCCTTAATAAGAGTGTGGCATGTCCTTGGGCATATGTGATAGCAGTGTGCCACACCCAAGGTAACAAAACACCTAGTTCATTTTTTTTAGTTAGTGGAAGGCTTTTTGGTCCTTAACCCCTTTAAATGACTCTAAACCTTTCCCAACCCTAATAAACCCATCAATTATCAATTTTTATCACTGTTTTTCCCCTTTCAACTCTCAAGTGAAGTAAACCAAAGGTTTTTTCAAGAATTCAACTCTCCGAGCTTGAAACTTAAATTCTCCTCGAAATCCTTCCGACATTAAGGCATGTTGGACACTCACTTATTTTAATTATCTTTAAATAATTAAGTTACTTGATATTCTCATATTTTAAAAGTTATTTAAAGTAGGATTGAGAATTTTGGATTATTATATATATATGTATTTCTTTTTCCCTTGTTTTAATGGTTTCTCATTGGTTTAAATGATGAATTATGAACTGAATTTATGCATTATGATAAATTTGGTACTTTAGGTTTCTCAATGTTTATGGATTTTTACTTGATAATGACATAAACCTCAATCCATCTCATAATTTAATATTTAGACAAGGATTGCATGACATTGATTGATAAAAAGGTAAAAATATTTTGAAAATGCCGTTGTGGGAAATGGTTATGGATTTTAAATGCAATTTGGAGTCTAAATAGTAAATGGATATGGTATGGCGTAATTGGATGAGCTTGCAAATCTCTTGGTATGCTGATATCAATTTGGAATGTCTTAATAAAAGACTCCATGGTTATTGGTTATTATTATGTAAAAAATGTTTTTAATTAGGCTTAAAAGAATTGTGTAGCTCACCGAGAAAGTATAGTCCTAGGTAGAGAAACACTGAAAATCATGTTTGCCAATGTTGGGGGCTATGACCACTTGTCTACTTTATACAGTATATTTTTAGATCATTATCATCTTGGTGTCAAGTGTTTGAGTCGGACTATGAAGATTTGGGAGAGGATGGTTGAGCGGAGATTGAGGAGAATCGTGTCCATTTTAGAAAACCAATTTGGTTTTACGCCTGGTCGCTCGACGACAGAGGCAATCCACCTAGTGAGGAGATTGGTGGAGCAGTATAGGGAAAGGAAAAAGGATTTACACATGGTGTTCATCGACTAGGAGAAGGCGTATGACAAAGTTCCTAAGAGGGGTCCCGGAGGCATACATTAGAGCTATTAAGAACATGTATGATAGAGGTAAGAATCAGGTAAGAACGACGGGAGGGGACTCAGAGTATTTTGCATTCGAGATAGGGTTGCATCAGGGTTCGACTCTTAGTCCGTTCCTATTTGCGCTAGTGATGGACGTGTTAACACAGAGTATTCAAGGGGAGGTGTCGTGGTGTATGTTGTTTGTGGACGATGTAGTGCTGATTGGTGAGAGGCGGGGGCTGTGAATAAAATATTAAAGGTTTGGAGGCAAACCCTTGAATCTAAGGGTTTTAGGTTGAGTAGGTCCAAGACGGAGTATATGGAGTGCAATTTTAGTGACTTGAGGTAGGAGGACGATGTGGTGTTGAGGTTGGATTCCCAGGATGTTTGTAAGAGGGATAGTTTTAAGTATCTTAGGTCTATGATTCAGGGGAATGACGAGATTGATGAGGATGTCTCTAACCATATTGGAGCTAATTGGATAAAGTGGAGGCTCACCTCGAGAGTTTTGTGTGATAAGAAGGTACCATTAAAACTTAAAGGCAAATTATATAGAGTGGCAATCCGTCCAGCCATGCTATATGGAGCAGAGTGTTGGCCAGTCAAGAACTTCCACATTCAAAGGGTGAAGGTGGTGGAAATGAGAATGTTATGCTGGATGTGAGGACTTACTAGAGGGGATAAATTTAGGAATGAGACTTTTTGGGAGAAGATGAGAGTGGCTTCGGTGGAGGACAAGATGCGGGAAGGGAGGTTGAGATGGTTTGGGAATGTGATGAGGAGGGGCACGGATTCCCCATTTCCTAGGTGTAAGAGGCTTGCATTGGATGGCTTCAAGAGGAGGAAAAGTAGGCCAAAGAAGTATTGAAGGGAAGTGATTAGACATGACATGGAGGAGCTTCAGCTTACTGAGGACATGACCCTAGATAGAAGGTGTGGAGGTCGCGAATAAGGGTAGAAGGCTAGGTTGTGTACATAGGTTATAACAAGTAGTTAGAAGAGCTCATGTATAGCTGGGTTAGTAATTAATCCTAGGACTGTGTCCATAGGTAGGAGCCCCTTATTTTCATATTGCTCTTATCTACCTTATTTTCATATTGCTCTAATTTTTATTTTATTATGTCTTATTGCTTTATGCTATGCCATCCATCATGCTTCATGTTTCATTACGCTCCTATTTACTATTCTCTATCTTGAGCCAGGAGTCTATCAAAAATAATCTCTCAACTTCTTTGGAGGTAGCGGTATGGACTGTGTATATTTTACCCTTCCCAGACCCCACTTTTAAGGGAATATACTGGGTTTGTTGTTGTTTCATCTTGGTGTCTTTAGCCAAATTTTCTCAGTTCATGTGCTTAACATGGATGGAGGGCCTTCTGGCAGGAGGAGTCAAATTCATATAGCCTGTGGGTGCCTGAAGGTCAATATAAGTTATATAGTTCACGAGTAAATTTTTAAAGGATCATGCTTCATGTCCCTTGCCCATCTCCCAGTATCCTATGATATCTATGTTGGTTGTGCATGTGATTTTTGACTGGTTTTGGTAAATGTATATATATGTTATCCCTTTCCTTAGGTTGCATGCCATACTCGTCGTACAGACTGTTTCCAGATGCTACATCATTTTATGATATAGGTTTGGAGGGCTTTCCTTATAACCTTGTACAAGCGTTAGGTGGTTCGGTACTCTTGTTGGACAACTATTGAAGTGGTGAGCCCTCCATCCTTCGAAAGGCCCACCTTTATGTTTTCTTTACCCTTTCAGTACTTATGGTATTCTTTCTATCATAGTTGGGGTCATGTCCCATGTTGATTGGTATTCTTGGTTAAAGGCTCTGTAGACAGTGTTGTGATATTACTTTGTGGATTTGGTTTTGACTCATAGACTTATTCTTTTGGTTATTACATTCCTCTTAATCTATTGGTTTGCTTTCATAGTTTATTTATTAATATCATGCTCTTGAGGTAAGGCAAAGGGGTGATCTCAGGCCTTGGTTGGTTTGGGATGCCCATCAGGGCCAGGGCCCCAGTTTGCATCATGACAGATAGAGGATTGTATTTTTTGATATCTCCCGCAAAATTAGATGAATCCAATTCTGTGACTGAGGCTTTATTGAACCCTGAAAAAGACAAATGGATAAAAGCGTTGAAAGAAGATTTAGAGTCCATAAAAACCAATAAAGTCTGGGATCTAGTTGACCTTCCTTCTGGGCGTAGAGTTATTGAGAACAAATGGATTCTCAAAGCTAAACACAAATCAGATGGGTCAATAGAAAGGCATAAAGCATTATTGGTGGCAAAAGGTTTTACTCAAGAAGCTGAAACAAATTATAGGGAAACATTTTTTCCAGTTGTGAAATTTACCTCAATTCTCTTACTTTTGGCTATTGTTGCACGTATAGATTTAGATTACACCAAATGAATGTGAAGACCATGTTTCTTAATGGAGAACTAAACAAGGAAATCTACATGAAATATCCTATAGGTTTTGTTGTTAAAAGTCAAGAAAAGAAGGTCTATAAATTAAATAGATCAATATATGACCTAAAGTAGTCTTCAAGGCAGTGGTACCTGAGATTTCATAAGGAAGTGATATCTTTTTATTTCACTATGATCAATGAAGACCATTGCATCTATGTTAAAATGACCAATGAAATGTTTGTGATTCATTTGCTTTGCATGGATGATATTTTATTAGCTGAAAATAAGTTGGAGTATGTGAAAACTATTAAGTAATGGCTTTCGAAGTCATTTGACATGAAAGATATTGGTGAAACAGACTATATATTGGGTGTTAAATTTTGAAGAGAACATTTCAAGAAAATTTTGAGTAGTTCTGAAGAAACATACATAAAGAAAATTTTGGACGCTTTTCAATGAATAGTTGCAAATTCATGGATACTCCTATAGAAAGAGGTGAAACTTAAGCCTTGAAAAATGCCCAAAGATTGAAAAAGAAAATAAAGACATGTTTCCAGTACCATATTGTAGTGCAGTTGAGAGATTGATGTATGCAATGATGTGTACTTGTCTAGACATTTGTTATGTCATAGGTCTGGTTAGCAGGTATCAGTCCAATGCTGGAAGAGATCATTGAAAAGAAGTAAACAGAATTTTTCGATAACTGAAGGGAACTGTAGATTATTCATTATTCTATAATGGATCTAATTTATTCATAATAGGTTATACATATGTTGATTAGCCTGGTGACCGGTATGGTAGAAAATCAACCTCCGGTTATACTTTGTTACTAAAGAGTGGTGAAATTCTATAGAAAAGTAAGAAACAAACTTGCACAGCCCTGTCAACCATGGAATCTGAATTTATGACTTGTAATCTGCAGTACAAGAAATTGTTTGGTTGAAGAGATTCTGTAAGCACTTGAACATTGCAAGGAATTTTAAGGGTTCTATGATTTTATATTGTGATAGTCAAGCAACTATCGCATATACGAAGGATCCTAAATATCACAGAAAGATCAAGCACATTGACATTAAGTATAACTTTGTGAGAGACATAGTAGCAAGTGGAGAAATAAATTTACAACACATTTCTATATAAGAAATGATAGTTGGTCCATTTAGAAGGATATATCTAGAGACTTATTTGAAAAACATGTAATGACTCTAGATTTACGTAGGATATGATTATATTTTTCTATTGTAAAATAATTTGATTATTATAGTGTTTTTATCCATATAAGAGTCTTGAATTTATGTTTATATCTCATATGCATGTGAGAATGTGCTTTATTGATGAGGTGTGTCGAACAAGTCGCGAGATTGACTCTCTCACATGAGAAATTGCCTCTTACATCAAAGAACATGAAGAGATAAATTCCACCATCAGATAATGACTTATTTTGTAAAGACAAATGTGAGTTTCTATAAGAAGATAGATTTGAAGATCTTTTAAGAAGGAAACTCGAGTGAGATATTTAAAAGTGCTTAGACAAAGATCTGTACGATATTGAATGACTAAAAGAATAAGACACATGCACCAATATAAGGTGAGAACATCATAGCACGTGTTTCATGTCACGAGTGGTAAGTGATAAAATGGGTTCATGGAAGAATGAATCCATGTTTCTTCATTGTGTGAGACCCTAAAATTTACATTAACTTTTCATTGAAATACCCTTAGACCTTTGACTATTTCTTGAAGTTTCGGTCGGTGTTTCCACTTTAGAATATTACTAATAGCCATGAATAATCTTGCACTACAGTGTATATATAAAAAAGCATTTAATTTGAAACAGATAGATCCGAGTAGAAAAGAAAGACAATTAAATGAATAATTTAACTTGTCTACACAAGTTGGCTATTACACTAACCATATAGGTATTGCCTATAATTGTGTAAATAAAGTTGAACATGAACTCAACTTCACCTCTTTAGAAGATGAGAGATCAGATAACTAACTACAGAAGTAGTAAATGATGTCTAACTACAGAAGTAGTAAATGATGTCTGGGGTATTATGGGTAAAAGTATCCTCATATTAGTAGAAAATTCTTTTCATATATGACTGGATTCCTACGTGTAGCTTGTAAAACCTTATAGATAAAACTCTTGATGCTCACAGGTTGCACGAACTATTTGTCTTATGAAAAGGTTGTCTTGTTGGTGTTGTACTGGATCGGGTCTTGTCCACCATGTGCGAAGTTGGGAGATATTGGATTTTATGGGTGGATCACCCGTGTATCGACCCGACCCAACCTATTTCGTTTATCTGAGAAGAAGATAAGAAAGAAGTAACCTAGGGCTTTGAAATTTTGGGGTGAACAATTACATAGTAACCGTTGAATTTCCCCTAATTTATTTTTGGTTCTTCTTTCTCTAGAAGGTGGCGAAAAATAGACATTTATAACATGTTTGCTTCAACTGTAATTTTACTGTGTCGCCCCTAATTAATTATGATAAATCATCTAAGTATTAAAAAAATTAATATTAAAAATATTTAGTAAAATAATAAAATAGACATTTATGACATGTCTGCTTCAGCTGCCTCAACCGTAATTTTACTGTATCGCGTCTAATTAATTATTATAAGTCATCTAAGTATTAAAAAATTAATATTAAAAAATATAATAAAGTTATTTAAGTATTAAAAAATTAATAATATTTAATGCTAAATTAACTAGACGTCTTATATGAGGTGCACTTAATTTTTTTTCGCAAATATTTTTTATAGTAATTTTGCTATATCACTTCTAATTAGTTATTATAAGTCATCTAAAACATATTTATTTTGCTACTTCAATCATCATTTTACTCGATCACCCTAATTAATTATAATGGCCATCTAAGTGTTGTGCCACTTAAATTGGAATAGAAGAAAAAAATATTATAAATCATAATAACTAAAAAATTAAATTATTTAAAAAGTATAATTGACTATCAATGCCAAGAATTTTTGGACAAGGAGAGTACTATATATTATTTAAAAATTACATAAAATGTATTATAAATTACAATAGTAAACAACTAAAAATATCTAAAATAAAAGGGAGAATACTCACAAAAATACTTGAAGTTTGACCGGATTAACAGTTGAGCATACTGAACTTTGCGGGGGTTCTATTACCCCACATACTTTTTTTTTTCATATTTTAATGACATATATTTGTCACTTGGCCCATTGCATGTTAGTCACGCGCATTGAGTGCGTGTAAGCTTTAAAAAATGTTATAAACTCTTTTTTTTTACCAAACAACCCCTCAATTTTCTAATTTTTAAAAGTTTTATATTTTTTATTTATTTTTTCATTATTTCTCTTCTCTCTTCTTTTTTTCTTCTCTTCAACAATGGAGGTTTCAACAATGGTAGCTCCATTGTTGAATTGAAATTTAACATAATTTCATCATACACATACACACCCAAATGGGTCATATTCAACACACCCAATTCAATTACATCAATTTGATTCAATTTCAACACATACACCAAATGAGTCATCTTCAATTCCATCAAAATGACAAAATTTAACCCACCACTACCACCACCAATCAACCACCATTGATCAGCCACCAACTAAGGGGAAAAAATTGTTCGTCGAAACTAGAAACAAATTTGAATAATTCTTGAAGAAAGTTTTTAATTTGAAACTTTGAATAATTCTCACTACCAAGAGTTTTCTTGAGATACCTCAAGATAGGACAAAAAGCCTCCCAATGATCTTGTCATGGATTCTGCATGAATTGACTAACCACTCCAAGAGCAAGGGTTAGATCTGGCCGGGTTATAGTTAGATAGATAAGATTTCCAACCAAACGTCTATATCTCTCTGGATTTTTAAAGAGCAGGCCATCATCCTTATTGAATTGAAAAGTCGGATCCATAGGAGTATCCACATTGCTCCCAACAATCCAGTCTGCTCTAAAAAGTCTGTAACATACTTTCTTTGATAAAGTGATATTTCCGCCTTTGATCTTGCTACTTCACTACCCAAAAAGTATCCAAGCTTTCCAAGATCCTTGGTAAAAAAGTGTTTTCTAAAATACTATTTCAGGTCAATAATTCCTGTCCTCTTACTAACAGTAATTACAATATCATCAACATAGACAGCAAGGATTAGAGATCTAGTTTCATTGCATTCAATGTGCCACATGTTGTGTTCAATAGTCAGAAATTGAAATTTGAATTTTCAATTTTTTGGACTTGAAATTTGAAATTGACTCGATGAAATCATTTGGAATTTGATTCGTAGGAGGAATTTGAGTTGTGGAATATTTAATATGGTTGTAATGGTGAAAAATGTTTAAAAGTGATAAAATGGAGAAGAAACGGCGCCTGTACTACACTTCTTATCGTAAAAACTGGTTATAACGTTTTTGGGGATAATTAATTCTACTTTAAAAAAGTTTGGAGGGAATTAATTCCACTTTAAAAAGTATAGGTGGGTAATAGGACCCCCGCAAAGTTCAATACGCTCAACTGGTAATTTGGTCAAATTCAGGTTTTTTTTTGAGTATTCTCCCAAAAAAAAATTAATATGTTATATATTTCAAAAAAAAATACGTAAAAAAATACTATATATTACTATGATTAACAACTTAAGAAATATAAATCAATCTGTCTGCTTTGACATAATTTCATTGGTCCTTTTCCTTGCCTTCATTTTTTCATCCACTTTAGTTTATTTGTCTTATTTTTAAAAATTATTTCAAAAAAATACGAAAAAATTCCTATAAATTACAATAACTATCTAAATTCTATTTGTGTCACATAAATTGATACTAAAAATAACATATATTGGGCTCGTGTCAGTACGGGCCTTCGACATCAAGTCTAATTATAAGAGACAGTTGAAGCAGCTGCCAGCAGCTTCCCATCGTCCTGCTTGCCTAACATGACTCGATTGGGGGTTATGTCGTAATGGGCATCCCAAGTCCAACTAGGACAGAGGATAACCCCTAATACCCAACCCAACCATCCAACGCATACCATGTGCCAGATGAATTTCCAACATATAACAAGATAGCATATAATTATCCAAATATGACTCTGGGATAGGTCTGCATCTGTGACCAACCCAAACGAGTCCAATCATTCTAAACCAACCGATAATCAACACCAAACTGTAAACCAAAACAATAACCAAACCAAGTTCCATAACATAACATAAAAGAATGGAACAACCAACAATACAGTTAACCGGTGTCATCCCTAATACCAATACCAATACTAAGGCTAACACCAATACCGATCTAGCCCATGCCAACCCATAGTAGTTCCACACAAGCCTCTAACCAAAAGATAACCAATATCCGGTTGGGACATGCCCCCAACCATAGCCATAACCAATGTCCATAAATAAACCAAAGTATGAAATAACATCCATGAAATGGAGCCTTCTAGAATGATGGAAGCTCACAACTTTAATCTAATAGCTGATCCTAAAGTTCGATCACTATATCGGAGGAGTAGAACGATCGGTTCCTGTATCATGTGGGGATACAGCCGCCCGAAGATGGGTTAGCGGGTGGATGCTAGCATGAACTTAAGATAAGGATTAAATACTGCCAACCATTAAAACCAAGTAAACCAACTATATACATACAAACCATACATATATATATATATAATTATGCTGGAAAAAAATTGGGTTTAGAATTCATTTAAAACCATTAATCTAGGTATGCATAGCTTAACCGTCCTTAACCACCCATGGGCTATATGGGTCCAGTGTAACCCCCTGAATGGGCCCTGATGCGTGTATCCACATGAACCGGAGATACTATTAGACTAGGGGATTCCCAAGTACCCTTAACCTCCATGATACATACGTACAATGTACTTAGAGGATTCCCATGTACCTAATAGTATCATATAAGGTCTCCATAACCTACCCCTCATGTCGGTAAACATAAGTTTCCAGTGTTTGTTCATTGAACTCCCACCTTGATGGTTAGCTATGAGACTCGGCCATTATTGCCCAATTAAAACTATTTCCAACCAACCAAACCATTGTTATTAGCCAAGGCTATACATAGTGGTATCATCATACCGACTATAAATTGTAAGTAATGTCCTTAGCAAAACCTTTTTTTGAGATCAAGGGATTCCCATGTACCCATATATCACCTTATCCAATTAACTTAGGGGAGTCCTATGTACCCCACAAATGTTCCATTATTATGATTACTTAGGGGATTTCATTGTACCCCACAAGAATGATTATTAAATCCAAAACCACTCTATTTTATCCATTCCAAACCATTTAACCATATAGGATTCCATTACCAAGTTTAAACCATTAATAAGTTCCATTAAAATCCAACAATGTCGTAAAAACATTCTCATAGGCATTTTATCAAACATAAGATGAAACCCTAGATTACTTTACCCAAAAGCCTTGGAGAGGATTAAAGAGTGTTTTAATAAGTGTAAAAGAATAGAA